>NC_056709.1:19074111-19351611 GCF_018831695.1 Puntigrus tetrazona | reverse complement strand
AGCGTCCCATTTATTTTTCTTTGAGGTGTAATTTCACGGCTGGATAGAGGTTCAGAATTGATCCTAGCTGTTGGTTGTATGTAATTGAGTTGGCGTTCTGCAGTCCGGTTTTGTCGTTGCACTTTCTGTGCAATGGCCATCAGAAGCTACTGACCTTGAGCTAAAGCCAAAGCTACGGATGTTGTCTTTTTGGAAAAGTGAAGTGCTGGAGAGTGGCACTAAATTCCATCAAACTGAAAAAAGCCAGATGACAGTAATGTTTTTCAGCTACAAAAATAAAATAAACTTTACATACATACTGCTGTTTAAAAGTTTGGGATCAGTAAGAGGTTTTTTTAATGGAGCATGTTTTTTGCTCATCAAGGCTGTATTTATTTGATTAAAAATATAAAAATAAAATGGTGATAGTATTGGTTTCCTATTTTAATATACTTTAAAGTATCATTAATTTCTGTGACATTATGCTGAATTTATCAACCATTACTCCAGCCTTCAGCGTCAATCGATCCTTCAGAAATCATGATGATGTCCAGATTTATTATCAGTGTTTGAACTGGTGTGATGTTTACTATTATTTTAGAACCTGTGATACTTTTTTATTCTTTGAAAAACATTTTTTGCTCATCACTTCAATACATCAGTAAAAGTATTTTGAATAGTAGTGTATGTAACAATTTTTTTTTTTTTTTTTTTTTGAATAAACACTGTTTTTAAACTTTTTATTTATCAAAAATCCCGAAAAAGATGCACAGGTTCAGAAAAATATCAAGCAGCACAGCTGTTAACTATAATGTATAACAACTATATAACTAACTATAACTCGGACTATACCATGTTAATATGATTTCTGAAGGTCTATGTGACTGGGTAATGATGCTGAAAATTACAAATACGGATAAATAATTCAATATACAAAATAATGATTTATAAATGACGTTTGCATATATTCTTTCAGGACATCGAGGCGACCATGAACACGGCTCTAAGCGAGCTGCGAGAGCTGGAGAGGCAGAGCAATGTCAAACACGCTCCTGACGTGGTGCTTGACACTCTAGAGCAGCTGAAGAGCGGAGGGGCATCTGAGCCCTCCAGCCCGCTTCACTCCCGCCTGCTCCGTGAGGCCGACTCCTCCCAGCATCCCCTGCAGCGCAGCGCCAGCTCGGCTAGCGACATGCCCTCCACCTTCCGGCCCGGCAAAAGCTCGGGTCCCAAAAGCCCTCTATCATCAATGTCTACCACGGGTCTGTCTGCTTCTGGCTCCGCCTTCAGAGATAACAAACCCCCGGCCACCAAACCCAAGCCTGTGGTGTTCCCAAAAAGCAGTTCGGCGGGGGGCAGTCCGGCGATGGGTTCCCCAACCACCACCATACCGCCTACACCACCGCCCCCTCCACCACCCACCGACAAGTCCTGCCCCGTCTGAGGCTTTACGGCATCCATCTGTGATCAGTTTCTTAGTAATTCCCTCTAATACTGACTCTTCGCATCTTAAACTGGACAACTTAAAAGACTCAAAGTGATATTGAATGCTTGCGTGAGTGAGCATGAGTGTGTGTGTGTGTGTTTGTGTGTGTGGAATTAATATACACATGTGGAATATTGGAGTGATTTACAACACTGTTTTAGTTTGGATTGAGACGTCAGCAATCCTTCTTTTCTAATCCCAAATTAGTGGTTTGGAGTTTTTTCGGCTGATTTTATAAATAAGGTGTCAGACTTTGAACAAGCAGTGGAAGTGCTTTTTGAGGACGCATTCTTCCCCTCGGACTCGGGTGCGTCTTAAATCAGGTTACAGACGGCACAGCATCTCAGCGGATACAAGCAAACTTTCCTGATACGGATTTGTCGCTCCTTGTCACGCAATAGCATTACATCCTGATCCTGATTCTACGAATCTGTTATACAATAATCAGTAGCTCTAGTTCATACAAATCACAGTTTCTGCTTAAACACACCAAATAAAGGAATAGGAACAACTTTTTTGCATGAGGATTCACCAGACATTTGCATGGCAAACGTGAATCCCCTAACAAACAGATTCAAAGCACTTCTGGCATTATTAACAGTCTAATATGTGGTTTTATTGTACTATTATATAAGAGGGCACATAAAAAAAAAGAGGGTGTTGTTTTGTACAAGTTTAATGATCATGATTATAACTGGAAAAAGTGATCTGAAAATGAGGAATGTCACGCAAGTATGTTATTTCTTCGTCGCCCATGTATAAAAATGAAAAACGGATAGCATAATTTTATTTAATTTTCCCTAGGTCATTACTCACCTTTGGGTCTGTATCATGGTATCTATGTATTAGTATGTGTGTTTAAGTACAGTGTGTATATTCTGAACCTTAGCAGCCTAACAGCAGCTTTTAGAGATTGACGATGCAAAAAAAAAAAAAAAAAGGGAAAGACTTGCAACACACCGACGGGGGACACATGCAAAAACGTAGCTCGCTTTCCTCCAACTCCGAAAGGATAAGCGCGCCAAAAAAAAAGCCTCTTTAAGAGTCTGACAATCTTCATCACACGGCCTGCCTGATTATGCCTTCGACAGAACGCATCGGACAATTCTTGTGTTTTCCTAAGCGAGGCCTTAATGTCCTGCAGAAATTAGGACATAGACGTTGTGGCGGTATGCAAAAGTAGCCTGCTTCACTTCGAAGCCTTACAAGCAATGACTGTGACTCCTGGAAAATATCTACAGACGGACCGAGATGTTTTCGACCGAGGCAAACCCCCCTCCCCCTCCCAAGGACGAGCCTTTTTCCTTGCGTGTTATTTTCTGAATGTGTCGTCGTGTTCTGGAAACGTCTTCACGGGTGGTTACGTTTGTTCACGTGTTAATGATTGGAAGTATTCCGTGTGTGTTGTTCCTGATACCTCATAAAGGCAACTGGAAACTGTCTTATTGGAGTTCTTTTACATGCAAATGACAGCAGGAAACTCGCGGTGTGTGTTTAATGTGTAATGTTAATAGTATGCTGTTGGCCCGAGGCCTCCGTTTACACACATACTGTTTTCTTTCACCGAGTAAACTGAAATCAATCATTATACACTTGAATCTGCATTGTATGTTTGTGAACAAATTAAGTGAGGGTGATTCTTCTTTCTTTATTTGTAATCATAACTATTGTTGAAATGTAATTCCTGTCCAATTGAAACAAGACTGTAAAATGAATCGTCTTGCCAGATATATTTATAGTTGTCCATTCAGATATCTGTTACCAGAGGAACCTGTGTTCAGATGTACTTTGTATATACAATAGTGTACATTTACAGAGGTACATTCTTTTTCTTCATAATTTGTGGTTTTCTTTTTCTTTTTGGTACAATATTGTACAGTTACAGCAATAGTAGTTGCCACTCAAATATACATTCTATAATTCCACGTGTAGTTCTTGTAGTAAACATTTTTAAATAAAAAAAAAATTGCTTGCTGAATGTGTATTTGATTATTTGCAATAAAAATGTGCAAAAAACCGAAAATGATCTTTTTTTTTTTTTTTTTTTTTTTCAATTTTGCAAGTGACTTTTTCATTTTAGATAAAAACATGCCGACTGTTTTTTTGGCCGTTTGAATGAAGAAATTGTGAAAAATCATTTTTTCCTACTTTCACAAGCCCCTTTTTTATTTTTTTAAACAATTATTTTATTAAATAACTGGGACGGAGGGGGTGGGGGTTGTTTAACATACGTTACACATAAAATGCCCATATTTAGCTTTGACTCATTTGTTGTTTATGAAATACCAGTAATTCACATCACATCTTTAGGCGTTTCAGCGAAACATGAAGTGACTGTATAGCTGCAGTTCCCATTTCTTATGAACTTCATAATTCTTGATTCGTCCGTGTTCATTCATTTCACCATAAACTAAAATAAACCAAAAAAAAAAAAAAAAAATCCAATACGATATTGAAGTTCTTGAAAAACAAATTAGGGAATAATAAGGAATTTTTAAATCCTTATCGAACATGATAAAGTGGAGAAGGAAAAGATAGCTCTCTGTTATGAAGAACCTTGAGAAGCCTATTCCGTTCTTGAGGAAACACAAAATATTTATGCTTAGCAGAAAATGTGTGCAACAGGAAAGCTTTGTAAAGAATTTAATGAAATATGCAAATCTGGGTAAAAGTTATTTCCTTGTGTCTTACGTTAAACTTGAACAGACGCCAGGAGAAAATGCTTTTAATTGATAAAAAAAGAGCATCTGCATTTTAAAGTCCGTCCACGAGAGGGCGACGTCCATTTTTAGGTTCGTTGTCACTTTTAACATGGTGTAATAAAATAGCGGTTTGTATATAAACCAAGTTGTATAATACCCCACAGCATAATATTTTAACTTGTGTGATGTTTTCTAACTTCCAGACGATAACATATGTTAAGAGAAAAAAGGAAAAAACGACAGTATCGTTACCCTTAACACGAACGCGACGCACCGAACAAGGAAGTTCCTGACAGAAATGAAAGGAAAGTTGCTGGTTTCCGTCGAACTGAATTTATACGGTATTTATCCAGGAGGACTGCAGGTGTACTTAGTCCTCAGGAAAACACGCAGGGATTAACAGTGTCGGATAAAAGTGGAGAATGCCACACAAATGGTTGGTCGGTCTTGTGTTGTCAGTCAGAGTGATGATGGTGTGAAGGGGAAATCCTCATAGAGACTGGACAGTTCAAACAACGTCTTTCCATTAAAACATTAGCTTATTTGTGGAGGAACGCGATGCTGTTTATGTATATCCTGTGCTTGCGGGTCATATAGAAAGGAAATGGGTTTTATTTGACGCCTCTGAGTGACTTTTGAGACGTCTTGTGTTCAAAAAATAAACTGGTGAGTCACTTTTGCTTAATACGTTGCTAATACTTTTGCTGAATGTTTAGCACTAGAAAAAAGCACTTGAATTTCAAATTAACGTACTGTTTGTAGATTAGCAAAATGATTTACATGTTACCTGAAATCAGGCGTCAGCTCAGGATAATGATATCTATCTACAGATAGATACGTATTAATCGTAACATGCGGAGGACAGGTAATCTAATCGTGAAGGGATATTATGGTTCTGTATTTAATACAGAGTGTCTTTGACTGTTTTCCTGTCGTGCACAGATCCGATCATGTCATCTGCTGGTGTCAACACGATGACCGCAAGTACAGCAAGCCACCTTTGGTCACTGGATGATGTTCTTGGTCAAGGGGCCACGGCAAGCGTCTACAAAGCACGCAACAAAGTACTCCATCGTTCTTCAAGCCTTTCCATGTCGTTTTCAATACTCAAACAGGTCATGCTTTGCTAAAATGACCGTTTCCGTTGCTCTAGAAAACAGGGGAGCTCGTTGCAGCGAAGGTCTTTAACTTGGTGAGCTACAACAGGCCCTATGAAGTTCAGATAAGAGAGTTTGAGGTGCTGCAGAAACTCAATCATGTCAACATTGTTAAACTCTTTGCTGTGGAGGAGGTAGGTATCTGATGTGGTTGGTGACTATGTTCAAGATTTTCCAGCCACAGTACCGCTGATTTTTTCAAAATGTAGTTTGATGTTTGATTTTCTCATGGTGCATCGTGTGCTTTTTGATCGCACTTCCAGGTCCAGTTCTATGGCTGCTGAAAATTCAGTTTTAATATCACATGAATGAATGACATTTTAATTAGTGCTGTCAAATGATTAATCGTGATGAACTGCATGCAAGATAACCGTTTTTGTGTGTGTGTGTGTGTGTGTATGTGTGTATATATATATATATATATATATATATGTGTATATATATATATATATATATATATATATATATATATATATATGTGTATATATATATATATGTGTATATATATATATATGTGTATATATATATATATGTATATATATATATATGTGTATATATATATATATATATATATATATATATATATATATATATATATATACACATCATACATGTATACACACACACATATGTATATGTATGTGTGCGTATATGTATGTATGTGAACTGTGTATATTATGTATATATAAATGCACACACACATAAACACAGAATATTTTGCTAATACTTCAATGTATGCACATTTATATATTTAATAACAGTATAACTGTTGTTCTGGGTGCAATTGATCGTTTGACAGCACTAATTTTAATATGTTTTACAATAAATAATTTTGAAATTGTAGGCGAATTTTAATTTCTATCCTTGCGTGTCAGATGCATATGAACCCAAAGCAGAAGGTTCTGGTGATGGAGTTCTGTTCAGGTGGCAGCCTGCTGAACCTGCTAGAGGAGCCTGAGAATGCGTTTGGACTTCCCGAGTCTGAGTTCCTCATCGTGTTACAGTGTGTGGGTAAGAACCAACTGAGGAAATTATATAGTTAATTAGTTTACGCTCAATTACACGTGCCCCTGTTGGGAGACGTTACTGTGGATAAATGGAGCTCCCCTCATATTTCATCTTTCTTCCATTTGGTCAAATACAGTCCAAGGAATGAACCACCTGCGAGAGAATAGGATTGTGCACAGAGACATCAAACCTGGCAATATCATGAGGCAAGTGGGTGAGGATGGACGCTCGGTGTACAAGCTGGCGGACTTCGGTGCTGCCCGTGAACTGGAAGACGATGAGAAGTTTGTGTCCATATATGGCACAGAGGAATATCTGGTAAGAAGGAAACACTGTATAATTTCTTTATTTGATTAATGCTGAATCCTGCATCCATTCAGCCAGTACAGCATGTGCAGTTGTGAAAAAGGTTTTCGATGTGGCTCCTTTAATCTGCCTGTGAATAAACGTGCATGTGATGCAGCAAATTAGCTAAAGAGGAAAATGTATTTAGATCGTTCCAGTTAATTATAATGATTTATCTAAGCGACCAGAGGTAATTGCAGCAGTATTAATATTACAGTGAACTAACCAGATCTTTCGGCAAACATTTAGTGCGGTTTCATATCAGCTCTAAGGAATGTTATTTTCGGGGTCACGGGAAATAACTTTCTTACAGTACTAATGCTTTAGAGCATTTGCGAGATCAGGAATCGTTTTTATTTAGGTTTTTTTGGATACGAAGCGTGTCAGATTTGTCCAGCCGTTGCACTTGTGTGATAATTTGTTTGGTTCAGCATCCGGACATGTATGAGCGTGCAGTGTTGAGGAAGCCCCAACAGAAAGCTTATGGTGTATCTGTGGATCTGTGGAGCATTGGTGTCACATTCTACCATGCTGCCACTGGCAGTCTTCCTTTTATTCCGTATGGAGGCCCACGCAAAAACAAGAAAATCATGTAAGCCTTATTTGCAAATGTTTAAATCCTACCTATTATAAACATGTATTATATATTAATCATAACTGTGAGAGACGATTACTGCTACATTACTGTTTATACGCCTTTGATGCTCTCCCCAGGTACAAGATCACAACAGAGAAGCCAGAGGGAGCCGTAGCAGGTGTGCAGAAGGTAGAAGATGGACCCATTGAATGGAGCTACGGACTACCACACTGCTGCCAACTTTCAGAGTGAGCTTCTCTATGCAAAAGTGTGGTTAAAAACTTTGTGGACAGACAGTATCGGCATGCAATTTGTATATGGACCTCAATCTGTAAAGCTATATTTAATTTGTATGTTATAGATAAATACCATTCATCCAGTGTGTCATACTGTTTTAAGGGTTTAAGTCATAAGAATTGTTCTAATTCCATTAGAGGAATTTTTTTTCAGCCATTGTATAATAAAAAATGCATAGCTGCAGCTTATGCATATAATAAACAATGTTATCTGTCAGTGTGGACGCTAGTGGGTCTTTAAGGTCCTAAGTCGTGTCTAAATTTCTCGTTGTCCAATATCCACAATTTATCAGCTCATTTGATTGTTTTCATTCATGTCAAATTAAAAATAGCCATATTTTATGACTCATTTAAGTTTTATGCTTGTATTCATCATGAATAACATTCTGGAAAGAAATCCTTGAACGCTCTTTGAGCACTGAAACCTCTTGGTAGCACATGACCAACGGTTCTGGTTTTTTTTCCACAGGGGTTTAAAGACCCAGCTGGTCCCAGTGTTGGCCAGCATACTAGAGGCCAATCAGGAGAAGTGCTGGGACTTCGTGCAGTTTTTTGCTGCCACCACTGACATTCTGCATCGCATCACGGTCCACATCTACTCTCTCCAGCAGGCCACAGCACACAACATCTACATCCACTTTCATAACGCGTATGTGGGCTCCTCGAGAAGAGATTTCTTAACTCTACAGCAGCTATGCCTGAAGTACTCCTTGCAACTTTGCTTCGCTTTTTGTAAATACAGATGCCATTTGGTTATAGGTCCCCAAATGGTGATTTTAAAATCCATTAAAAATAATTACCTTCAATTATATATATATATATATATATATATATATATATATATATATATATATATATATATATATATATATATATATATATATATATATATATAAGGAGGAATTCTTTTTCACAGTGATTAAATGTTTTCCTCTTTAAGGGTCTCAATCTTGTTTGAGGATGTTCAGGCCCAAACTGGAATCGAACCGGCAGCTCAACAGTACCTTTTTCAGGGTCATCCTCTCATTGTGGAGCCAAGCATGAAAATAGTGAACCTTCCTTCCACAACTCCTGACCGCCCTATCATTCTCATCAGCCGAAAACCAGAGAAACTAGTAGGCCGTCCATACAAAGAACGTACGGTCAAAGTAAATGTGTTTTATGTGTGTGTCACAATGCCGAGTTTATAAGCCATTAAATAGGCCACATTTACAGAGATTAACTTTGTCTCTATTTATTCTTCCGCCGTCCCTTCTACTTAAATTTTTTTATTTAGCTGAGGCCCCTGCGATACCTACGAAGTTTGACATCACGGCAGATTACACCTTCTCCAAGGTAAGCGAGACTAAGTTTTTAATCTCTGGTGCTTTTGTATGGTGAACATTATAACACCATTATCCCTGAGCCTCACACTTTGTCTTGTTGTTTTTGTTCCTCCTAAAGAACATTGTCGGGGTCATTCATCAGTACCTGCGGATAGCCCGATCACTCCAGAAATACAGGGAACTCATTCTGCAGGGGTTCTATAGCTACATGTGAGCTCTTATGTGATCGCTATGCTGCAAGAGTCTGTCTCCCGATAATTATTGCCACAAGAAAACCGAACCCGATCTTAACCTTTTCATTAACAATATTCTCGACTTTTCAGTGAAAACACTGGCTTTGAATGCAGTAATGTGGCACACAGGATTGCCATGGTGAATATGAAGCTGCTTTCTACTATCAGCACTGAGGAGCATCTCCATCTATTGTAAGAGTCCACCACTGAGACACCGACTCAATTTGTGATTTAGTTTACTACGTGGTATCATGAATCTAATGCTTACTCCAGTTTAATAAGCATTGTGTGTAGTAAGGTTTTTTGTGATGGATGTCTTTTGATTCTTCCAAACCAGTGCTCAGAAGTTAGCGCATGAGATTCCAGACTTTGTAGACAATAAGAAAAAACTCCCAATGGTAAGAGTTGTGCTTTGTGGTAAATGTATTGAATTAACGAACTAGATCACACAATAGTTTGAGGTTAATCATTGTGTGTAGATTGAAAAGGATTTGCAGCGGATGTATAGCAGTGGAATCAGAGAGTTCCAGAATCAACTTCAGCATTTGCATGTGGTGCTGTCGAAACACTCTGAGGCACTGGCCCAGGATAAAAGGTAACACAGCCTGTTAGGATAATTTGTTGAATGTTTACAGTTTACTACTGCATCAAATCTTTATCCTGGTGCCATTGGATTTTTCTTTTTTCTATTATTTTATGTCAAAAACCTTGAAATTAACCTTGAAAACCACTGACATAACATGGTAAAACATTTCAGCACAGCATCTGTCCAATGTTGATTTAACTCATTCACATACTATCACATGTATAACATACACAAAAATACAAGCATTCATTCATTAAAAATTATTTCCAAAAAACAAATAAATAAGTGTACATTTCAAATAGATTAATATATATTTGCACATTCGTATGGAAGTTGACAATACAGTGTTATATAAATAAAAGTAAAGTTTAATCCTAAATTTTAATGGTTACATTTACTTTTCTTCTTCTTAACGCAGTATCCAGAAGATGGAGGTTTTACTGGGGAAGATTGTTGCAGTGCATCAGCAGTATTGCAAAGACAGAATGACAGGAAGTAATTTACTCTCATGTTAATATAACAACAAATTACAGATGAATGTACAGTACAACACCTGTAAAATCACTCCTTCTGAGCTTCTGCGGATAGTGTACTTTAAACCAATGATAAATGTTCTTCTCAACGAGTCATGGTTTCTGAACGCTTAGCGAAAATTGACCAAACTGTGCGAGATTTTACTGTGTATTAGATGGTGACCCATTTCTGTCACTCGCACTTCTGGAGCTGAACTTAGAGTTTGATAAATGGAGCCAGCGCTGAGATTAGTCAGATTAGTTCTCAGTACTGCGCTGCAGGGAAGGGAGGCACTGTTGTGCTGCCTTATCTCTCAGAACGGACCATTCCAGACAGGCAAGCATGGAGACGGAAGAATAAAACCCCTCTTTCTGCCTGGCTGCATTGATAATGTTAGATATGTCTCTGCAGAGAAGCCAGTCGGCTATAATAGTGCTTATCGTGAGCAGCCGCACAGAGAAAAAGGACTACGGTGTTGGGTTGAGGTTTTCAAATGACTGCTATTAATTTATTCTCTTTCTGTTCCAGAGCTCAGCTACAATGACGAACAGATTCACAAGTTTGAGAAGTAAGTATTAAACACCAGGAGCATCTTGAATGTGTGCCCATTCTCACGGTGATTAAACGCTGATTGCTTTCTGCCCAGGCTCAATCTGTCTTCATACATAAAGAAGGTCAAGAGTTTATTCAAGGATGACTGTTTGCAGAAATACCAGGATGTTCTGATGGCTGCTGACAGCTGGAACAGGTATGACCGAGGTCACATGGATTGAGAATACACCATGGAGCCTTACGTTGAACATATTTAATACACATTTTATTACTTTTAAAGGTTTTGTCAAAGAACTACATACTGTATGCAGGTGACCATGTGAGTGTTGCTTCTGCAGGGTTCTTTATGAGATGCAGGCGAGTCTAGAGCATTTTGGAGTTGTCCTGCGCCAGAGGATGGGGGAACTGCATGTGTGTGAGGCCCAGCAGAACAAGGTCAGCCCTCTTTTTTTCTGCTGAAGACAGACACTGTCTGTCTTTAATGCCATTCAGGCGTGACAAGTCGTCCCTGAGGAGGTTAAGTACATTTAGTTTTTCACAGACTTACTTTGTGATTTTTATCCTGTCCAGAGTGAACAGGTTCGTGTATAAACTACACAATAAATTATCAAATACAATTTTGATTGAACCCAAAAGAAAAGAATGCCTGAGATTTTTACAGCAGTTTACGTTTTTGTGTTGACTTCAGTTGTATAGCATGACTACAGCTAAGTTTCCCATTATGCTGCCTGTCATTAAACATTAATAGTCTAATTAATTTCAAGTGGAACTTGCATCACTTCCAATTTAAATCATTTTCTAAATTATCTTCCAGATTAATTATTAATTATAATTATTCAAGTCAATATAGACTGTCGGTCCCACTTTATATTAGGTGGCCTTAACTACTTGTGTACTTAAATTAATTATTTGGTCCAATGCACTTAATTATTTGGTACAGTGTACCTGTATCCCACTTCAATGGTGTTTTTCAATACAATATGAACACAATAAGTACATTGTACTTATTTTTTGGGGTTTAAGTACATACTAGTTAAGGCCACCTAATATAAAATGTGACCGAACTGTCTAATTATTTTCAGGGATAACTAGTTATCTTAGATTTGGTTGTAATGCCTGATTGTAATGCGTTAAAAGTCTTTTTTAAAATTGCCCAATAAATTACTTTTTTGACCAACTCTAGGCTGAAGCTTGTGTGTGTGTGTGCAAGTACTCTTTGCAAACTAAATATCTCAGTTCAGAATGAATTAATAAACAAATAAGGAGAGTCTAATAATGGCTACAGTAGCAGCTTCAGGTATGAACCTCTCAACAGGTATAAACAGTTTCTTTCCCCAGGCAATCTGCCTCAGTTAAAACTTCTTCTACTGTGCAATCCTTACATTTATTTATAACCTCACATTCTAGCACATCTTCCTATTATTTATCTTTATTCTTTTATACTATTTCTATTCTTTTTTTTTTTAAATCTAAAACACTATTGTTTATTTATTTAATTTTTTTCCCCATCTGCCTGTGTGTGTCTCTGTGAGCCGGTAGCTGTGACACTAAAACAAATTCCTTGTCTGTGCAAACATACTTGGCAATAAAGCTCTTTCTGATTCTGATTCAATTGCTGCTCATAATTCCCACATATTTCTGGTCAGACCTAACATACTCTTCTGAAATCAGATGTTCTTACAGTTCCCGGTCCACAACAAAGCTTCCTGCTCACGTTGCTCTCCATCCTTGCAGGTCCTGGACAGAACTGTGCTTCGAGCTCTCCAGCAGCCTGTAGGAGCCGAGGGAGTGGATGGGCCGAAAAAAGATCAGCACATGATCCTCAAGTATGTTATTGCATTGAAGATGACGCAGCATTTGCCAGTTCCAAATACTAAATAAAAATTGTTTCCAGAATGAACAGATTAAAGGATGAAATGGAGGCTGTGGCACGGGAGCTACAGAATAACAACAACATGATAGAAAGGTACTGTATAGAGTTAGCTTTGAATGTGTTTTTTTTTTGTATAGAAAATCCTTTCAAATTTAACAAGACATCTTCTTTTAAAGCCTTGCGGTAGTCACCGCTACACTGCCGCTGGAGAAAAAAGTACCTCAAGCCAACAGACCATGAAGACCTCAAAGAATGCACAACAATATTTATATTTACAGAGCCTGGACCTGTGAGCTAAAGAGAAAGCTAAACAAAACGTATCAAAAATGTCCTTGGTTGAATCTCTCAAACCATAAAGAACAGATTAACGTCTTAATGGCTATTACCAGGGCTGTTACATCTGCACTGATGTGCAAAGCACAAATTATGTTATGACTGGCCTCAAGTCCCTGAACTGTCCTCTGACAGATTGAAAGAAAACAGAAATGTTTAAAACTGCACTTTGATTGATTTTTGCTATCAATCACAAAAGTCATACTTCTCAAATTCAGTGTTCATGTAGTTGCTGCAGTTTACCTTTTATGCAGTCTGGTAGTATTGACGTTAATAGCCAAGAAAACAGAAATATAGATCTGTTGTAATGACTACAGCAGTTTTCATGAGACTTAAATATTGATGGCACCGTGCATTCGGCTGACAATAACACTGTAATTATTGCACAGTCATGGGATAAAGAGAGAAGAGTTCAGCCTGCTTTGTAATCGATTCCGTTTTTGAGAGATAACTGTGTAATAGCACTAATTTAATTAGTCTATTGATCACAACAAAGCATCACACAACGTGGAGCTCTAGAGGACGCTTTGGTTATTTAAAAATGTTCACCTGTGCTTTTGAACAATGCCTGAACTGCAGATGACTCAGAATATTATCATCATGCAAATACTGACAAGAGTCAGTAGACTCGTATCTTGCTGTATTACAGAACATTACAATATGGAAAGTGAAAGATATGTTTGGTGGGTTCTGTTTGGTGAGTTAAGGGGAAATCCTCACTCTGGGGGAACTGTGGTGACTTTTTTTCTCTCTCTTTAGTTTGTAAACTAAAATGTTAAAAGTTTTGTATTTTTCTAACATCTTCACTTCTGTATTGAGCCATCTTTTAAATGTGAAGTGGTACTTGATAGACTATATAAGGCGATCAATAAAAATATGAACACAACTGGTGAAAATCACTTTTTATTGGAAAAATATTTTTAATACCAATTAAGCATTAAATTTTTATAATTTTTCAAATACAATAAGCTACACATTATGTAATATTTCTTATGTAATATATACATATGTAATAATATACACACATACACATATATATACACAAATACATACACATATACACCCGTGTGTGTGTGTGTATGTGTATATAGTTGTTCATATATCATATATAGTTGTTCAAATAGTTCTAAAATTGCACAATAATATAAATAGCTTATTAGAAATGCGCAGATGTGTGTTCACGTCCAAAGCAATTTCATTGACAGCGAAGTTTATTCATACAGGTTTTTTTTGTTTAATTCTGTAGGCTGTTTCTCATATTAAGCCGAAATAGAAGTAATCGACAAAATCATGAGTTTGTGGTTTTCATTTTAGGCATTTTTAAAATACTCTTTCCTCTCGTGTTTAGCGTAATAACAGAAGTGAGCAACAAGATCATGGGTTCGTGAGGGGCAGGTTCGCGCAGCCAGTGACATTTAAAGCGCGCGGCTGATTCAGTGCGCGCGTCACACTCTCGCCGCTGGCGCTTCAATTTAGTTTGTATTCTGCCCACATACAACTCTAAGCCGACAGTCATGGCGTCCGTCACTTTAGGACAGCACCCTGCTCAACACCACCTCGACTCGGATCAGCAACGATTCCACAAGCTGAAGTCGAGCGACAGGAAGAAATTCACGCGTAAATGGTCGCTGGACAAGATCATCACGCGAAACAGAGCGAGTGATGTGGACAGCGCGAGAGCCGCAGTCTCAGCATCGCTCGCGTTATTCAATCACGAGCCGCCTTCAGCACCACACAGCCGTGGCGGCTCGCCGCGTAGTAATATGGACGGACCCGTTGTGGACATGGACCGAGAGAACGCGAACAATAATAACGGGATATTTCGCCGACAGAGTGCTGGGAGCCGGAGGAGCTCGGTGAAGGACACGGCGAAGATCCACGCGTCTTCGTCCCCAGAAGTTGTTCGCAATCCCTCTGCGCGGTCAAACTTCGGCTGCCCGACGGACGGACTGGAAGGGCTGGCGATCGACAGGCTGACACAGGCAAGGTCGGGAGTAGTGAAGATGCGAAGCGAGCCTCTCAGGAGGGAGGCATGGTCCATCTTCAACCAGAGAGACCCGAGGGTGAAGGCGGAGAGGGGAGAGGGCCACATCTTCGTCTCCAGACGGCTGAGCCAGGATTGGTGCGACGCCTGCAACCGCCAGATCAGCAGTGCCGCGCTCAAGTGTCAAAGTGAGTGACCGCTATCTCTCCTCTGCTGACCTGACCTTAGATAAACACGAGGTTGATGGACTGATGGAAGCAGATGAAGGGCTGGATGCATAAATGTACAACTACAGATAGATAGATAGATAGATAGATAGATAGATAGATAGATAGATGAAGGATGCATGGATTGGTGATTGCGAATAGTTGGAGGAAGGAAATGCAACGGATAAACAGAGGGATGGATAGGTAGATGGATGGAAACACAGATAGTTGGATGGATTGATGAATAGGTGAAGGAATAGCTGTAGATGAAAGGCTGGGTGAATAAATGCACATAGATAGATGTAGGGTGGATGGATGCATTAAATGATTGTCAGGGTTGAAAGATAAAAATAGTTAATGGATGAACAAACGGATGCGAGACTAATGGGCGCATATTAGAATGTTTAGAGGAATGATGGATGAATTGATGGATTGAGAGTTAGATGGACGGAGGAATAGATGAATGGATGAATGTGTGGTTGGGGGTGTTTGAGGATAGTTGAACAAATGATCAGATGAAAAGGCAGGCGATAGATTGTAATATAGTTGCATGAATGGATTGGTGAGTACGGTTATAGATGAATTAATAGTTATTTGGATGGATGGACTAGGTGTAAATAAGTGATTATCTTCAGTTGTTGTATGTACCGTAGAGTTTGGACTCTCTAAACTTTAATTTTTAGTTAAGAGTTTTAAATAGTGGGGAAGAGGGAAAATATCTAATGAAAAAAGGAGTTTATAGAAAAGCGTAGAGGAATGTACATATAGTGTACATACGTGTTTATAAAGTAGCATTTTCTGTTGAAGGAGTTGTTTGTACGGCTCCAGTGTTATAGGAACTTCCAGTAGTGTGTGTTTAATCAAGATGAAGCATGCTGACACATGTGGAGGGTGAGGGGGAAGTCCCCAGCAGAGGTCATTGTTTGTTTTTCTGTTTCGTTATTTGTCATATTTGATTAGTTGTATATGAAGGGGAAGGGGGATATCTGACAACCCCCCTCCAGATCCTTACTGTCACCAACAGAGGTCTCTGATTGTCTAGAGATAGGAATGAGAAACATTTGAAGCATGTGAGTGAGGTACAGCTGCCTTTTAAGTAAACAAAGTAGGAATCTGCAGTGGGATCCTATTACCCTGTTTGAGTCATTTTGGATTTTTCTAAATGGTTTAGAGGTACTTGCTCCCTCCATGCTTTGCCTATGCCCTGGGATTGCTGTTGTACCTTTGTTGCTGCACTTCACTGTCCCATTATGCATTTTCAATGTTTTTAAAGAGCAAAAACCTTAAAAAATAAAGCTTCCTTGGACATGTTTGATGAAGAGAACCCAAATCAAATTCCATTTCATTTTTGCTTACAGATACAAAAATAGGTATGTGAATTACGTTATAGCTTAAAAAAAGCTCAGCTAACAGTTTATTTGAGAGATTAAATTCATACAGTGCTAGAATGTGATCTGAAATGAATGGCTTTACCCCAATGCACCCTGAGAACATAAGGTTCAGCCTGTGTGTGTGTGTGTGTGTGTGTGCGTGTGTGCGCACATGGTGCATCTGTTAGGTGGTGTATGTGTGTGCATGTGTAAAGCGTTGCTGAGTTAGCAGTGTGTCAGCAGTTCTCTTTTGGAAAAGGTACTGCAGTGAACGGCTTCATAAGAGGCAGACAGCGAAATTGCAGGGGTTTATGGAGTGTGTCATTTAGAAGTTGGGGATGATTATATGATTATACATTAACCCCAATGACTGTTCTGCCCTTCCAGTGCAGCGAAAAGTCACATTTGGAGTGTCACTTTAACCCTCCCTTCGTCCTTTCTTTATCATTCATAAATAATACCTTTAAAGGCACAGATCCCCTGAAAATAAAAATAGCTTTCTTTCTAGTCTTTTTTGACCATACGATTAAAATATTAACAAAACATTAAGATATTTTGTATTGCTTAAAAAGTCATACAGGTTTGGAAAAACAGGGTGTGTAAATGGTAACAGAATTGTATTTAAAGGAACGGTATAGTCAAATATATACGTATACATAATATACATAATACATATGTATAGCAAAATGTTGTATGAACGTGTGTTTGCAGAAGCTCCTTATCACATTTCATGAAGTTCCACTATTTTCATTGAAACCTCAGGAGTTTATAAACACTTGTTCCTCTTTCTCCTTAACCTTCGTTGTAAATGCCAGGGTTGGGTGTAATTTTTCCTGGTGTTTTTGTTCTGGTTTGTCAGTAAGAATGAGAATGGGATACGCTGGGGATTTCCAAATTCTAAATTTTACCTTTTTGGAGTTCATGGGGGTTTTGTGTTGCATTCCAAGAGCATGTCCTGATATGCCTCCCCCATAAGCATTGGTTTCTTTTCTCTAGTATGTCGAGATGCCCCTAGCAGAGGCACATGCACATGACCAGAAGTCACCCATGGCTAAAGCACAACATTGTAGTTTGTAATTGTTGCTTTTTTTTTGTTTAGAAGTGTCTTGGAGCATGCTGGGAAATGGTGTATTTAAGAGCTTGCGGTGGTGCAGACGGGCTAAAGACGGAGCGTCTTGACTACTACGGATCACCATTTTAGTGCACACAGCCCATAATTATACACACTGAATGAAAGAGGCAGTCAGAAAACATCAGTGGTTATGTTCATCTATAAACAGTTCCTTTGTGCTCTTACTCTCTCCCAAAGGAAAGAAAAATCAGAAGAGGTCTCTTTAATAAATCAATTGGTTTTTTTTGTCGGTCTTAACTTCATGTTGTTAAGTAATTTTGACCACTCTACGTACCTTTTAGGATAGAATCACTTAATTTAGATGGTTGCACATTTTTGAGCAGGTTTTCCCATTATGTCATCTTACCATATATAAACAATACTTCCATTTAAAATTCAAGGACTTTTTTTATAAATATCTGTAATATCTATGAAATCTCCCGAGCGATAAAAGAATAGCTGTAAAACGTTCCTCTAAGGCAGCGTTTTCTTGCTCAGCCAGCATACACTGGTCAAAACCTGAAACCTCTCATTAGACTTCGATTGCACAAATGCATGGCTAAACGCATTGTGCAAGGCATGCACCATTGAGTTCGGTACTGCCATTATAAAGTTCTGTTTCTGAATTATATTCCATTTCTATGACGGCTGAGTCACAGCAGGTTTAAACAAGGTCTCAAGGTTTAGTCAAGGAGAATGAGTGAGTTCTCCTCAGGTAGCCTCCCTGCTGTAGTGTGACTCAGAGTTACTGAATGTCTCAAAAAGCGTCCCTCACTGCATGGGCCTGTCTAAAAGCATCAGTCTTTACCTGCTCTCTCCCTCTCCTTCAAGTCTGGCTTTATTTGTCTAATCTGGCTGGGTTTTTGGCAACCTCCCCCACTCATTTCAGCACATATCCGTCTGCAATGGAGGGATGCTGCCTGTCTGCCTTTGAGTTTAATCCATGCTGGAGTAAAACTGTTTTTAGCCATATTGCAGATGGATTATAGCTTATGGGCGCCATTCAGACATCGGATTGATTTTTAATTAAAAGTTTCAGACAGACTGTAATTTTCTTTTTACCTCGACTAGGTTAATGGATGCTGCTGGGTGGATGTAAATAGTTTTTTACTTTCTGACTTTCTGGAAACATTTAGAACTTTTACATCCCACTCTTTGTAAATCAGGTTGGCCGCTTCCCCAATTCTCAGTTTTGCAAACTAAGTCAGCCCCCTGGCACAAGTTTGAGTGGGGGCTCCACAAGATCCCATTGAAAACACGTTATTCATGTTTTAGTGGTTATGTGTGCACAGAGTTATCCTTGTTGAAGCACACCGTTAAACAGCAGACGCTTTGTCTTCTTTCTTAATGCAACATTCACCTCAAGCCGCAGATGGACTGGGCCTGTTGAAACATCACTTCCTGTTTGAGTGCTGTGAATTCACAGTATTCAGAGGTTGGATACGCAGCTAGTGCGTGAAGGCTTTATTGGTTTGATATTAGTGTCGCGCAGTCAGTTCGAGTTGGAGGTGTAGAGTGGGCTGTGTTTCATGCGTGTGTGAAGTGAAGATGTGTTAATGAGGTCTGTGATGGGGTGTATGGGGCAGTTATTGCTGAACAGGAGGAGCGAGAATGCAAAAGTATGACAGAACCGTTGGGAGTTATCTCAGACTATAATTAGACTGCCCTTGGCTACTTTTCTCTACCTCTATCTCTCACAGACTCGCTCTCTCTTTTGGGAGACCTGGGGTGAGGACAGCAGTAAATGTATTATAGCCAAAAGAAATCAAATATGATATCAACAATGCGCTATATGTTATGATAACTTAACCTCTGAATCTATAAATTGTAATATGAATGCATTATTGAGGTATTGTATATTTATTTGCTGAATGTGTGTTGGAATAACCATTACCAATTTATGAGCCATTGCATCATTAAAATATATTTCTGAGTCGAATATGAGATGTATTAATAGACTTGTTGATCTATTAGATCAATTATGTCCAACATTTTATGATAACCAAACCCCTAAACTGAAATACAAGGTGCATTATTGAGCTATATGATAACTCTGAATGTATTTTGGGAAAATCTAATCTAATCTAAAATGTATATGAGGTGCATTAATGAGTTTTTGATATTATACTAAAACAATATGGTTTTTTATATCTATATAACTAAATATATATATATATATATATATATATATATATATATATATATAATATTAGGTGCCTTAATGTGCTTGGTGATGATATGCTTTTATTCATGCATCATCAAAGTTTGGATTTTCTGAAGTGAAAAATACGGTGTATTATTTAGGTATTAGATAATTCATATGATTTTATTTGGCATAACAAACATCTGAATCACAAATATGCCTTAATTGTGAGTGTCTGAATTGAAATATGTGCACATGAAGACCTTCATTCACACTGTAATTCTGAATTCTGAATTCTCTTTATTCATTGATATACGCAAGAGCGAATGAGGAAGGTGTGGGGTGGAGGACTAACGTGTACAGAACTTGAGATGTCCTTCAGGACAACAGGTTCCTCCAAGCACGGGACTTCTATTCTCACACAGGAAGTGGCCCCGAGTGACAGGAGAGAGGCATAGAGGGATGAAGAGAGAGAGATTGACGGATCGATCGAGATGAGAGAGAGAAGGACAGAGAGGGAGAGGAAAAAGAGAGTAGGAGGCAGGAGAGCAGTGCGGCTGTGCCTTTAAGGATTCAGTGAAAAACATGCTGCAGAGAGCAGGATGAGTGGGTGCAGTCTGAGCTGGTACAAGTTCTGCACTGCGTGAGAAAAACAGGAGCACGGACGCAGAGAGACAAGAACAGGAGAGAGAGTACCACCCGTCAGCGGAGGGGGCGATTGTGTCAGAGGGTAGGGGTGCAGGGTGGCAGAAAGGCTGGGAGGAGGGGGGGCGTTCAGTGCACAACACAAAACCGAGTGCAGCCCTGCGATGGTGGACACACAGGAGCGACTGGCGCAGGGAGCCCACACCGTGACGCAACGGAGCCACAGGCGCCCAGCCCCGACCGGGACGGAGGCCGCTCAAGGACCGGCACCTGGAGCGGGTCGCAGTGGTGGCACTGGGGTCATGGCCGCAACAGACCGCAGATAGCAGCGGTCATGCTGCCGGAGATGAGGACGGAGGAGGCGGTGGCCAGCGCCTGCTTCGGACAGGTCTCCAAGCGCCTGGGACGCTTCTTCCGCCGCCTGCCCAAGTCCCGCTCCTGGTCCGAGGGCCTCCGCATGCTGCGGCGCTCCAGCAGCAGCGGGACCCTCATCTTATCAGGTAACTTGACTCTGAGAGGGTTTGAGATGTGGTTTGGATTAGGAAGGGAATGCGAGATTTGAACTTAATGTACTTTTATCCTCTGTGACTAGACCTGTCCAATTAGGCTTCAGTCACAGAGCTCCGCAGTGGCTTTCACCTTCCTTAAATAGCCTTGTTCTGTTCTTGTTGCCGCATCACATTCTCGTTCTCCTTTCCTGCTCTTTCTTTCCCTCTGGGTTTCCTTTTCTCTCTTGTATTGTATCTATTGTTGTCCATTCATGTGTTGAATAGACATTGATCTGTAACTCAGCTGCTAAAAGCTTCTGTGGTTCTGGAACGTGCCAGTAAACCATGCAGACTGAGGCAATGTAATCATGGAGTCAGGATGATTCTTTGTTGTGCTAGCCACTGTTTCAACACCAGATTTTCCTGATCCTAAATGTACATTTACTAAACAACATTTGCTCAAGTGCAGTGAGTGATTGCCAGGGTGTTATTAAATGGCTGAAACATGTTGCAGTCTGGATGTATTTGGGGGTTCCTTGATGGTCAAATTTAGGGTGTTCTTGGCGATTTCTTGGGTTTGCTTACAAAGTAACGGAATAACAAACCAGCCAGTTTGAAGTATCGTTCATGTCTGTGGCACATTGATATACCGTGTACTGAAAAAGCACCACCACTTAATAATATTAGTAAGTTTGTCTATGTTACGTTGTGTTTGTGGATTCGAATTGACCCAATATATCATATCATACAGATTCTCGTCTCTATTTCAAGTTAGACGCCCAGGCATCAGTGGATGAATTTGATCTCAGTGCTGTTTTTGGCAAAATGACGTTTTGATCAAAAGCCAAGGGAGTTGAAATTGAATTTCCCATTGATCCGGACCGGAATGTCTCTTTGAGTAGATGGAGACTGGGATACAGTACACCAGCCTAATGAATAAAAAGTGATCTTCTTTAGTGCGAGTTAACTTTCCCTCCCATACTTAAATAAGAAAGCTAAAGAAAGCTACACTGATGACACTTCTTCTAAGTTTCAAAGAAAGTGTTGTTTTATTGACATAGACATGTAGCCTATATAGTAACATTTAAAGTGCCAGCGCAGAACCACAGACTGAGTGCTCTGATAATAGCGTCACATCTGGCTCTTAACTCCCGTGAGACTTCACTTTCTAAGTCATGGCCAATCTAATTAGCGCTAAAGCTGTTTGGCAAATATGAGCCTTTTTAGCCTCCGAGTCGGAAATGCTTAAGAGTTGACGAGTGAATGAGACGATGGCAGCACTTTTCTCACCCTTTTTGCTTCATGATGACGTTAGCCATCAGCTCCCGCACACACTGACGCACTGCTGTGGATGACACACTCTGAGTGAGACAGAAATCAGCAGCGGGCGGTGTGAATTTTACATGTCATGAAGTAAATAACCAAACTGGATTTAAAGGGACAGTTAACCCAAATTTGCTAAACCTTAATCCATCCTAGGTATATATGACTTTCTTCCTTCATACGAATATTTTCAGAGATGGGATAAAAAAATGCCTTTGCTGTTCCAAGATTTATAATGACAGTGAGTGGTGGTAAAATAAAATGTATCCTCCAGCAGTTAATAAAGGCCTTTTGAAGTGAATGAATGCCTTTATGCTATCCATATTTAATCCATATTTTAAACTTCACATAATATCATAATCTCCACAGCCCCGGAGTAGAGCACTTTTTATTATGGATGGATGCATTTTATTTTGCTTCAAAATCTCAGTGACCGTTCGCTGTCAATGTAAAGCTTGACAGAGCCAAGATATTGTTTATGTAATTCTGATTATTCTAAAAATAAAGTTGTAAACACCTAGGGTGGCTCGAGGGTGAGTAAATCATGGGGCAATTTTCATTTTGGGTGAATTATCCCTTTAATGTATTTAACTGAAGTTTAAGCATTTGAATGAAGTTAACAAATGCTATTAGTTCAGGCTAATGATTAAAACCAACCAACCAACTGTAGTAATGTAAATATTTATAGCATATAAATATATGTACACATACAATACGTCTCTCTAATGCTTAAATTGCAGCATAGCCTATTTCATTTAAACCTGCTAAACGCCACATAAATACTAAATAACCTGTGGTTTGTCCCTTTACTTGTTGAGTCAGTTGCTTTACTTCTTTTCAAGTAAATTGTTCTTGGCTGCAGTGCGATCCTAGCCAAAGGACCTTAATCTAGTGAGCCATTCTGTCATCACATAGCACAGATGTGACTGAAGTATAGAAGTATTATGTCAGCTCAAATTGACACTGAAACTTTGCATGTGAGCTTGATTGTGAAAGCTTTGCTGTGAAATGCTGATAAGACCCTAAACAAACCTGTCTGTATTCAGACCTTGTCAGCATCTGTTTAAAGTAAACACTGGACACATACTTCTTTATGTTATTTGTCAGTAGCGATCCACTCGTCACAATTGCTTTCAATTTCGGTTGACAATTTCCCAACCCCAGTGTACTCCGATCAGGCTCAAGTTGACATTTTTTTTCTGTGAATAAGCTAACTACATGTGAGGCTGTGTCCGTGGCATGTGCTCAGGAGACCTGACCAGTGCAGCTTATTAAATCCGTTAGATTGGATTTTAGTGCACTTTCAGCATCTTTAGCATCTGAAAGGTTTTCCCATGCTTCACAATACAAAACATCCTGATTTGCACTGTCGATACTTTACACCTCAGTAGGCCTCGCTTTCCCTAAGCTAAGCATTAATGGGATCGGGGCTATTTCTATTCATTATGTTTTAATATAAACAGAGTGCCAGACATCGTTATACTGTGGGTTAATTCCTCCCTGAATAACAACAATATATTTCATTTTTCATTATTCTAGCAGTAGTCTAATAAGAAAGAAAGAAAATGCAATATATAAAATAACACAATACTAAGAAAACCTATTTTTTCTTGAGAGGTCCTATTTCTGTCATTGTTTGTATTTATTCACAATATGTGCAAGTGGGGAGAAAAAACAAGAAACACAATGTGTGTCACTTTTCTGTTTTGGGTTGTTAAATGTTTTTAAATGTGGAAAATAAAAAAAAATAAGCTGTGGAAGAACAGAAAAAATAAGCTGTGGAGGAGAAAGAGAGGAATGCTGTAAGAATAAAGAGAGGACGAATCAAAGTTTGTAGTTTCTGAATGTCATGTGAATGAAACGTTCTTATGTCTACATGAATTTCAGCCTCTGTATTCATGAGAGGGTGGATGTAGTTAAGGGGAGTGAAAAGGGAATTTTAGTCACTGCCAGGTGGATAAACTCAGTCTCAAATCAGACTAACAAATAGATTAGCAAGTAGGAACACAGTAACAGATGCAGATACATCAGTAACACAAGATTGTGTAAACTTGTAGTTTAAAAATACTTAAAGGAATAGTTCACCCAAAATGAAATGAACAAAGAAATTCATACAGATTTGGAACAACTAGAGGGTGAGAAAATGATGACAGAATATACATTTTTGAATGAACTATCGTGAAATACATTGGTAGCATGATTGCATTTTTACATTTATTTGGACAAAATGCATTGAGAAAAAAAAAATGGTATAGGTTTAACAATCTTCACTCAAAGCATAGATAAAAAAAGTCACTAATAATAACAAAGACACTGTGAATAACATTGGATTAATATATAAGAAAAATTGTAAAATAGAAAAACTGAAATAGAACAAAATAATAAATTAACAAATAATAATAAACTTTTTTTTTTACACAGTACTCTGTAGTATTGTATTTTAATGTTGGTATCTCCGTAAATGTGTATACAGCCAAAATGTTATAAAGATTAAAGTAATTTTCTGCTTATCTGTCTTGGCTCTAATTTGAATATGAGTGCATATTAATTAGAGAATTATTGCAGAACTGGACACAACCACTTGGAAAGAAAGGTCAGGTTTTGTTGTGTGGTCCCTCTTAAGACAGAAGAGATCTGTTCAGTTTAATTACAGTATAAAAACCCACCAATTACCCAGAACTATTACCCCAAGGGTTGTCTATGAATGGTAAAGTCTATGCTTGCTCGATATAATAGAGCTACACATTTTAAAACACTACACACTCATCGGGCCTCTGAAAAAAAAGAGCGGTCTTTGTGTAGGAGTCTACAGAAAGGTTCTTTACTTTAGCACATTTGTTGCAGTTTAAATGAACCAGTGTGTTTCAGTCAAACTGCTGCCGTGTTTACGTCTCTTCATTGGAGTTTTTGTGTCTGTTTCTAATTTAGAAACATTAATTTAGGTTTAAATTACAGGGTTCAGTCAGATAGGTTCCACTGGGACCAGGTTGTTGGAATACGATGCTATGTTGTGAGCAGCGCCGTGACTGGTTACCAAAAAGCCAAAAGAACCAAAAGATGCATCCCTTTCGTTATGAAGGGCACGCTTGAATCATGGGAAAAGATGCACGGCAAGGTTATAGGGTCAGGTTGTCAGACTTGGCAGAGAGAAAAAAATGGCGGAAAATGCTGCTGACCGGTGCAGAATCTGAGAAACGGAGAGTGAAAGAGCTTGCAGGAGTTTGCGTACAGCTGGGCTGCATATGAGAAGGAACTGTGACTCCTGAGGTGGAAAAATGCTGATGTATGGAAGAGAAGGGGAGATCAGAAATGTCAGAAGGAAGTAGGAGGCGAGAAGGCGCGTGAGGGACAAAAAGGCATCAGTGTTCTCGTTCCCTCAATAAACTCCCCCTTGCATTCCAGCTATCGGAGGGGAGTTCGGCACAGTTTTCCGGCTAAATAACCAAAATGTTTCTGCTGATCGGCAGACACGGTTAACTCCAAGAGGAAGTGACTGTGCTCGAATGGGAAGTGATGTTTTAAAGGGACAGGCCCAGAGATGCGTATTCGACCTCTCGTACTGAGGAAATTCCACACATGGTGAATAAACATTGTGTTTAATGTGACAAGGACAAGGGTTTGACCTCCTCTGTCACAGGCGGTCCTGTTTTATAGCAGCACTGCAGCATTTCCAGGTTATGTAAACTGTGCTGCAATGCTCTGTCTATGAGGTTTCTCCAGCAATGACCCCAGTGTTACTCGAGAACATGAGTGTGACCGCTATGTTCATGAAGCTCTGCAAATACACTGAGGTCACGGTTTCATGTGCCTCTAGGAAAATATATGGAGTGTTTATTAGTTTTTCTCCACATGAGTGTGTTTGATGAATATATTGTTCATGGATTTCTTTTTTTCCCCCTGGACATCGGGACTTCGGATTTTAGAAGGCGAAATATAGGCATGTTTTTACTTGTTGTTTCAAGTTTAAAAATAAATACACTGTATTTGTATCTTTCCCTTTTTATGTATTATACAAGACAAAAAGAAAACAAAAAAATACACTGTAATGTACATTAATACAAGACTAAAAGGAGCACTCCACTTTTTTTGTAAAATAGGCTTATTGTCCAAAAGTTGAGTTTTTGAATCCATTCAGCCAATTCAGCTCAGAGTCTGGCTATAGCACTTCTAGCATAGCTTAGCATAGATCATTGAATCTCTTTAAAACTTGACTCTTCTGTAGTTACATTGTGTACTAAGCCTGACGTAAAATGTAAAAACTAGCTGTTTTCTAGGCCGATATGACAAGGAACCCTCATTCCAGGGTTATAATCAAGGAACTTTGCAATATACTTTGCAAGTATAGCATATAGTTATCTATGCTAAGCTATGCTAAAAGTGCTATCGCCAGACCTGCTGAATGGATTAAAAGACTTTTTAACTTTAATTTAGAAAATGAGCCTATTTTGCATTAAAAAGCATAAAAATACTAAAACATGAAAAAATACAGTAAAAAGCAATACTTTACATTATTTAACATTAATAAACAATTATAATAAATATTTTAAAATGACGTGTTATCTGTGATTTGTGTATGTCATTTACAAAGAAAACCTTTTATAATGTTCTGAGTGTATCTAGACTTTAATTGATTTTGAGTATGTCTTGTTCGGGAGTGATTTCGCCAGTCATATCCTGTCTGCTCCATTAGAGGTGAATCATCCATATTGTATAATCCTCCACACTGAGAGCATGTACAAAGACGTGTTAAATCTCTTAACAGTTCTTCTGTCTGTAACCCCAGAAGGTGACGGACCGTGATTAGCGTATCTTTTCAGATTAATCAGGTTTAGGGGATTCAGACCACTCTGCAGTAAGGACACGTGACGATGGAGGGAAGCGTACGCGAGACATCATGTGGCCCTAATTACCTCATCTAAAGAGTTTCAAAGAAGATTTGGCTGTTGTAAAGCTCCAATCTTGTTTGGGACATTTCAGTTTGGCTGAATAGATAGAAACTAATATTATTGATTTTATTTAAGTTAATTCTATGTAACAGTTGCATAGTGTGAATTTCAGTCAAAAATGTGTATTATTTGAAACGCTTCTGTCTAATACTTTTAATGATAATTCAAATTAAATGGATAAATGTCAGTACATGGAATGCTGGTAATGTGGTTGAAAGTTGATTATTTTGCCATTTCTTTTTGATTATCACTTGTTTACTGGTCAAGAAGTTTGACAACATTGTCTCGCAAGTGATAAAAACTACCTCGTCCTTGAAGTGTTGTCTTTTTGAAAAGATTACAATGTCATCATGACATTTTTTTTATTTTATTTATTTATTTATTTTTTTTTTTTACAAAAGTGTATTAAAAGCAGGACGCAGGTTTGACAACTTATTTTTAATAATAATAAAAAATTTATTAAATATTTAATTAAATATTTTAGCAATACATTGTTAAATCAAATCTAAAAAAAAAAAAAAAAAGTTTCTAGCTTTTATATTTAAAAAAAAAAAAAAAAGTGTTTATATTGAAAAGGTCAGTTTCTTTTGGTAAAGTAAATTTTTACACATGTAAATGATGGCCTCCATTTTGCAGGATGACCCATGGCACCTGACTGCTGCTGCACGTGTCAGATTTCTCACTTGATAGTCATTGCTGCATGAAGTTATCAGGGTGTTGCATTAAAGCGCACAGTTGATATCCCTGAGAGGTTGAAGGTGAGAGTCAGAACCGGACGGAAGCCTAACCTCCTCCCATAATGCATTTCCTGACCCTGAGTCATTATGTTTGATTTGGACGCTCTTTCTCATTGCCGCGCTCAACACTCCCCTGAAGATTTATATTTTGCCGGTGTTGTGGCGACAGACCATCGAAAGTGACGTCCATTTTCCGTGTGACTTATCTGTGTTGTGTAGAGGCTCTCAGCATCCGCAATCTCCTTTCAGAGTGATCTGCACCTCCCTGCTCTTCCACAATGACAGTAGCAATGTGTTTGGCGCTGATAATCAATCCTCTGATAATCAATTGGCGCACACTGTTGACATCTGCGTGTAGAAACAGATACCTCCGTCGTTTTGTTATCACGTGAATGCAAAAACAACAAGCCATTTCTATGCTATTATCACCGAAGCACTTTGCTTGGTTGGCCACAGACTATTTATAGAATGTATATGACACTGCTGCAGTCTCACTGCAGGACACCACGTCGTGTAAAATCACGGTCAGCCTGTGCTGGAGAATATCCAGTTGCGCAGAGTGTCGTTTCCTTGGTTACTGTGTGGCTCTGAGCAATGAATATAGATGCTCGGAAGGCTTTTGAGCTATTGAATTTACTCCCTTTGCTGGTCCGAGGTCATTTTATTAGCCCTCTTTTGATGATAATGGGAATTTTTAGGACGATGAGGGCAGCTCGCGTCAGCTTGTTAGAAAATATGCTACTTTCCAAAGCAAATATGTGGAAAAAGCTCACTAGATGGGCAATTACGGGAGGAAAAAATGAACCCCAGTGTCAATGAAACGTTTCTTGGCAAAAATTAAACAGCAGCTGTCTGTTCCAGCCGTTTAATAAGCTTATTTTATTGGCCTCCGTTAACCTTTGAAGATGTTGGCACAGTGGCGCCATCTAGCGCTTGATCTTAAAGTTTGATTCTTTATTGAAAATATTATTTTTATATTATATAAATACATAGTAAAATATAATTATGTATTATATTATATATTCTATAATATAATGTTTTATAATATAGATTTTGTAATATCATATATATTTTTAATTGTGTATTAAAATGTTTTTTTTTTTTTACATATTTTCAAGTAAAAGGAAGTATTTGTATTATTTTATTGTTTTAATATTAATTAATTAATTAATTAGCACCGTATTTTAATAAGTTTTTTAAATATTTTCAAATTATTATTATAATTTATTTTTCATTCTTATATTTTATGTAAGTATTATATATAGGGATTTATTTATTTATTTTTATTAAGATGCGTCACTTAAGAAATAATAAAGCGTAAACTGAAAAAGATTCACTAGAAGATCTAATTATCGATGTCACACTTCCTTCCTGTTGAAATGCAGCAGTATTTTATGTGCAGCATCCACTAGATGGCACCACACACAACAAATATGTCAAAAAGCGCAATTGGTGTCAATGTAATAAACGTTACAGCTGCTAGCTGGCACTGAATGAAATAAAAAAGGTCTTCTGATGTTTATAAAAAAATCTATCTTAAGGTCAAGTCAGTTGAGAGTGAATGAATAGGGCACTGTTGAACCGAGCGCATGACTGAATTCCTTAGAATTATTGTTTATGTGGAGGACACACGTAAAAGAGACTCTGTCACTGTTCATTCTGAAGCGCCTTTGCTGTCTCCAGTTTGTGGAGTGCATGTGCCCGAGACAGATGTCCACAACATGCAGACTGTCAGTTTATCATCACCAGGCTTCACGCTGACACAGACATTTACAGTAAATAAAACGCATGACCCAGTCCTCCTCCAGCCTTTTTTTCTTTTAAAGGAGCTGAAAGAGTGTTGGCAGCCCTCATTGGCTCTCTAAACTGCGCTGTTTGTCTGTGCTTCATGGCTGTTAGTGACTGTGTGTGTCCTGTTTGTCTCTGGCCTCCAGACTGCAGCTACACATGTCATTTGGAGTGTCAGGGGCTTGTTCAGCTGGACTGCAACCAACTAGACCAGCCGACGGAGGATGTGTCTACCCCCACTCCACAGAGGCCCGGCGCCAAAGACCCTCAGGAGACGGTAAGTTCTCGCGCTTAGCCATTATTGCTGTATTCACACTGTAAGAGGGAGCTCCTCACTATAGAGAAACAGAAGGAGACAGAACTGATAGAGACCGTTCATCCCATCTGGCGGACCGAAAATGGGTCACGGGCCTGTTTTATTTGGGTCACGGATAGCACTGTGTGTTAGAAAAGCATAATAAATTGACTGTACTGCTTCCAAACCTTCAAGACCGTCTTTCGTCTTCGGAACACAATTTTTTGATGAAATCTGAGAGCTTTCCAATCCTGCATTGACAGCAATCGAACCACCATGTACTAGTTCCATACCAAAAAGTTTGTAAGGACATTGTTCAAATAATCCTTGTGATATCAGTGGTTCATCCTTTATTTCGTGAAGCTACTAGAATACTTTTTAAGTGCTTTTAAAGTTATTGCCGTCTGTGGAGCGTCAGAAAGCCCTCGGATTTCACCAGAAATATCTGAAGATGAACGAAGATCTTACAGGGTTTGGAAAGACATGAGGGTGAGTGATTCCTGACAGACTTTTAATTTTTAACTGAATGAAAAACATTTTTCTAATTTTAAACTTTATCTCACAATGACTTTGTTTACTGTTTCCTATAAAACGAAACAGGCTTTCGTATTAATGGTATAATAAAACGGTAAAATCTTCGTACTTTGACAAATAACAGCAGGGTGCATATAAAAGTTATTGCCATTTTCCTTTGCCATGCTGTTTTATATGAAGAGTTAAAAAAAAACATGACAACATAATAATAATTTCACTATATATTTATCAAGATATAGCCCAATATGTTATGTTTATATATATATTGGGCTATATCTTGATAAATATATAGTGAAACGTTTGTGATTTAGCATACTTTTTGGCCCTTTTTTTAAAATAAGCGAAGCAAGCAGAGAGCTTTCCAAATTTAGAAAGAGCATAAAATTATGCCGTGATATGCAATGGATGAAGCGAAAGCTGAATCTGATCCTCCCTGGGTTGCTTGGCCAGAACACATTAGCACATGCTTAACTGCCTCTCTGATGCTTGGCTGCGTTTTACAGCGGCAGCGAGTTCAGTCCCAGGTACACAGGAAGTGACAGCACAGTTGGGACTGAGCAGCAGGGGCGCGCTGTCCTCGGCGACACGCACACAAAGGCATACGCTTTCTAAGTTTTTAGATGAGCCCATCCTCCTCAAAACATATGATGCCTGACCAAAAGGTCAAAGCGGTATGGAGCCAATCAGACACCCAATCGCCTATATCTCTCAGAGCGTTTACATTGTCATAGTCATTACTGAAAAAAGCTTTTCAGTCCCTTGTAGTGTGTCCATCTTATTTATGAGGCCCCTCCTGTCTGTTCCTATCTCCACTAAATCAGGAAAAGAGCAAACCCAGCTGGTCTGTGCTGTCAGTGAGATTGAAAGCTGTTGAATGGTGAGCTGTCAGCAGAGGGCATTATGGTTATTTCTCAACGGAAATGAAATTCACATTAGTCGACTCCTCTCATAGGGCAGGGCTTTGGTCATGTGAACTACAGATTGTGTCACTGATTTGATGCAGTCTCATAAAACAAGAGATAAGGTTGATTTGTATCCTTTTTAGCCATTTTATTTAACCTAAATAACCGTTTATAGTTGTCTTCCTTTCCAAGCTTCGACACGCGGGCAGCTATATTATGCACGAAATGGTTCTGTGTGATTTGCATGTGAATGAAGTCTGATTAAGTATCTTTTGCAATAAAACAGGTGAGACATACAAGTGACTTAATTTGTTTGTACGTATAAAAGCTTTCGTTGGTCCGTATGCCCGCGACACTGGCTAAAAGTGTATTATAATTGGTTTTACTGCCATTCAAACACCCCAGAGAGATGCGCCGTAATGCAAACAGACAGGCTTTGGACATGAACAGGAAATGCAAACAGCTCATAAAGACAGCCTCTCAACGTAATTACAGCCAAAACAGAAGCTAGACACCCCCTCATTGGCTTCAGGGATTTTACAGACCTCTGCAGCCAGAAGCTTTTATTTAAACAGAGCTTCTGAGTCGCACCAGCACCATGGGACCGTGGGGAGGACCACTGCCCTTATGTAGATGAATCACAGAGATGTGTGTGTGTGTGTTAATCTCAAGGGCATTTGCTAAGATAACTCTTGGACTTGGAAAGCACTTCTGTCATGTTGCCATTTTCTGCCCATCTATACAGAGTAATGCTTTTAAAGAAGTTTCTTATGTTTACCAAAGCTGCGTTTATACTGTGATGGTAAAGCTGAATTTTCAGCAGCAATTAGCCTCCAGTCTGTCACATGACTCTTTGAAAATCATTATAATATGCTGCTTCGGTGCTTAAAGGGTTAGTCCACCCATAAATGCAATGTCTAACAAACAGAAATGTAAATATTTTTGAGGAAATCCTGAGAGCTTTTTGACCCTCCATAGACAGAAGCACAACTGAAATGTTCCCTGGTCCTGAAACGTATCGGGGGTATAGTCAATGTGACATCAGGGTTTCAAACGTTATTTTGATTACTGGTCAGAGAGCTCTCGGGTTTCAAAAAATTATGTTCCAAAAATGAACAAAGGTCTTACGGGTTTAGAATGACATGAGGGTGAGTAATGACAGAATTCTAATTTCTGAGTGAACTATCCCTTTAAAAGGTTTTCTGATTATTATCAGTGTAATAACTTAATATTTATACTTAATATTATAACAAACCATTATGCATTATTTCAGGATGATTTGATGTATAGAAAGTTCAAAAGAATGGGATTAATGTGAAGTCTTTTGTAAAATTATGAACTCTTCACTGTCACTTTTAATTAATTTAATGCATCCTTGCTGGATAAAAGTTATTAATTTGCTTAAAAAATAGTACTGGCCCTTTTAAACTGTAGTATATGTATGTGCGCAAAGAATGGAAAAGTTGATTATTAGAAGAAATCTCACAAATGGCATCACAATAATAGCTGTTTCTTAGACATCAGTGAGGCTGAATGACAGCAAAACAGGTCCTCAAGCTGTCCTCACGCATTCATTTCCAGGGACCAGTGAAAAGAAATGTTAAAGCTTAATATTTCAAATTGTGTGCAATAGTTTTCTCATCACTGTATATGAATTAATGTATATGTATATATATATATATACTCTAAGCGCACTCCTGTCATACTTTACTTCACACTTTCCCTGTTATCCTTATTTAGTATATTTCCCAACCCTTAAATCTCTCTCTCTCTTTTTGTCTTTGTTTCACGAGAATACAAAATGTTCTTCATGCACATTACCCTAATATCCTCATATCATGCAGGCACAGTGCGCTGGCCCTCATGTCCCCGTGGCCTCGAAACATTAGCCCGTTAGTGCTATCTCACAGTTAGCGGTGGAATAGCTCTCAGTTTTGTTAGCCTCACTGCCCCTGAGTAACATTAACTGCTCCATCCTGAGGTCTTGTTTATCCCTTCAGTTTTGGTTTAAAAATACAGCTGATTTGATCTGAAAGCCCCCGAAGGTCTTTTTGGGTGAGTCTCTGTGCAACATCAGGCACAAACAAGAATAAATTTGCAAGTTCAGAGATGCTGCTTTTATTTTCTTGGCATATATTGGCTGTGAAAGTGCTGTAGACCGTGTGCTGAGGGTTTGTCTCCCCAGCTGCTGGAGGTATTTCATCGGCTTTGACTTTTGTATAGTAGTGCAGATAGGTTGTTGTCATCTCTCGTACACTTCCTTTTCCTGTCCTCGGGTGTGTACACATGCATAGACACACACAGAAAACACACTTTTGATATGTCACATGCACCGCGGCCCCCTCAAACCACCACAGCTGCTGGAAACATCATGCTCAGTTCAGTAAAAAAAAAAAAAAAAAATATATATATATATATATATATATATATAATAAAAAAAAATATATATATATATATATATATATATATATATATATATATATATATATATATATATATATATATATATATATATTTATTTATTTTTTTTTTCATTTTTTTTGCATGCCCCATTTTCAGGTGCTTTATCAGGTCTGTCATCTTAGCGTAGCATTTCCTGTTGAGTAACTTGTGTGATAGTTCACTGCAAATGTGCATGTTTGTGTGTTTGCGCCTTTTCCAGTATCCTCAAAAACTTACGTCATGAAGTGGAATAGTATACTTGTTTCCTTCTGGCTTTTTCAATGTCTTTCTCTCTTTCATTTTGATTTTGAGCTGTGTTGATTTTAGCAGCTTGATTTAGATTCTTGAAAACCACTCAAGCGATCTTGGGATGCTTGTGTGTGGGGGCTGATTTCATAATTTGTGGAGAGAACTGTAGTAAAGCACATTTTCAAACTGATCTGTGTGGGTTTTCTAAAAACAGAATCTATGTAATGTCTTCCGGCTCTGTGGTACTATAAGACGGTGTGAAGAGCACAGGAAGTGAGAGGCTGTTCATGGGGATGAACTGTTTAACGTCAACATGAAACGGCATCCGGCTTGATTTCACTTTAGTAATGTGACGTTTCATAAAGTGAGAACTATATTAACCTATTAAAATAGAGTCTAGGTTGTTAGAATTGTACCTAGGGCTGGGAAATTGTCATAACTGAAGAACTGGCAAGTTTTCAATTCATAAGTGAGAATATGATTTGCATTGGCCACAGGAAGTTGAGAAGAAGAGGAAGTCCGAAAACATAAAAACGATAGATACAGTAGGTTCTGTAAACAGCACAGCATGATGATGGATTATAAATATGGCATTGTTACATAGCAAGCCCTACAAACAGAGTTTCCTTCACACTTTGTCATCGCAAAGTGTGGAAATCAGAGACCGTCTGCATTATTTAACTAAGTACGAGAGCGAGGGAGAGAGGTGTTGTAGCCGTATCAGAAACGTATCATATGGAGCGTTGTAACGGCACTTAACACCGCTGTGAAACACGAGCCGAGTCCAGTGTCAGGATCCATGCAAGCCTCCAGTTACTCCTCTCAGAATGTGTCTCCAGCACAATACCACAGCGATTACAGCAAGGAGCGTTTAGGGAGAATACAAAACCTTCTGCTACCCTGTAGAGAAAAATGGCTGATTGTTTGAAATGCATTTTCTCTGTCGGCACATTGATTACTTAGAGTGGGCCTCTTCACTTTATACTTCATACAGCAGTGAGACAACTTTACGGCTTGTATTTGACGGTGACAAATGACACTTTCCACTTGCATTTATGAAGGGAGGTACCTTGCTTCCTTTCGGACCCCTTAGGGGGGTTCTGTGTGATGCTCTTAGTCTGGGTGATTTTACTTTGATTTTGCACACTCCATCCATCCCTCTATGCTATTGATTATGCTTTTCTGGGCAATTGCATAATCCCCCCTGCAAACTCTTTTGAGAGAAACGATTGAGTTCTAGTGAGAATTAATTGGAGTGTATTGACAGTAGCCAAAAGAGGACCTTTCTTCTTCCCGAGGGGTTTGAATATCGAACATCTCCAAGCCCCTCTGTCTTTCCCAGTGATCCAGCTCATTGATTATGATAATGCAACCCAAGGCCACCGCTTTAGGTAATTTGTCATAAGCTGCTAGTGATGATATTTTTATGTCCATAGCTGCTCGAGCACCGCATCAGCCATTAGCGTTTATGGGTACGGACTCGATATATAGTTCAGAACATGAAAAGCATCTATGGTAGTGAAATAAGATGGAAGAAATGTGGCCCAGTACAGTGTTCAATGAGAATCTAATAAAGCTGCAGAGGGGGACTCCAAAGTGGCTTTCAACCTCCCTTCATTTATAGTGGCAAACTCTTTCTTCTTGTCTTTTATCTCCCTTTGTGAGAAATCGTCTCCCTGCTGGAGAAACCAAGCTGAGGAAAGAAGCGAATGAAAACGAGGTGATGAATGATCTCATTTTAAGCTGACACAGTGCCATAGTAACATTCAGCCACTAAAGGAATGAAAGGCAATTTTGTTGCTTTAAGGCACATGCATTTAGATAATTAACTAGAAGTTATCATTTAGTTGATGGCGGGGATGTGAAAAAATATAATAGTTTGATGTCTTTTGAGGAACTTTAGGGTCCAAACAGTATTGGACTCGGTGACTTTTTTTATATGAACAAACCAACACTGAAACATATTTCAAAATATAGTATTTTGTGAAGAAAGGCAAGAAATAAAAAAAGAAAGGGTTAAAGTTTTGCAACGATACAGATGGCAGGCTAATCTTTTTTATTTATGTGACCTATCCCTTTAAGGGAAGCCCTGTATAATTAGGCTAGTTTTGGTTCACCTGGTTCCAGGTAAATGTACTACTTATGATGAATTCAAGAACATGAGCAGCCATATTTTAATGGGTATGAAATTGTATTAACCTTTTTCAGGATGGTTTTCACTATGCAGTATGCTACTAAACAAATAAACTAGTTAATCTGGTTGGTTGGTGAATGACTATTGGATTAGTTGCTCTTTGTCACCCATACCTAGTTAATGGACTGATGGATATGATTTTATATCCTCCTTGTCTTGTACTCTCATTTAACATATACTGGTGTTCCAGCTGGACTTTGTGTCTAATTCCCCCAAGGTCAGGGTCAAAGGTTAAGACCAAAGCCTTGATGGATGCAAAGAGAGATCAGATGTCGCTGTAATTTTGACCTCCAGTGGAACATATGTACATTTAATGTTGTAATACACTTCTAATGATTTCTGTTGATCTGGAGCCTGCAGTTTTGTGTGTTATCGTTTTCAGCTTTAATTTGTGTCCATTCTTTTTGTTTTAGATGTAATCTTATTCTTCTCCTTCTTATCACAAAAACAAAGGTTCCTTGTGAAAAGCAGTACAAAAAGATTTCTCTCTCAGTGTATTATTAGCAGTATATGGCTTGTGCGGGGAAAATGCAATGAGCCATTACAGTGTGATGAATTATTTATAGAATGTGCAACAGTAATGATGATCAGTTAGAGCTCTACCTGTAGCTTTTAAAAGCTCTCAGAAATAATCACATTTGCATTTACTCATGTAGAAGACGCTTTTATCCAAAGCGACTTAAAAAAAGGAACATCACAAGTGATTTATCACTAGAGCCAACGGTATTTGCACTACACAATAGGAGATTTTATATGTGGTAGTACAAACTAAAGCAGAAGTGAAATTCTGATTGGCCATGTGCAGCATTCTACAGTATTTATTTATTTTTTTTAAATAATTTATTCAATCTTTTTTTTAAATCATTCAGCAAACTGTTTATTTTTAATCAAGTTCAAATCGTATAGATTCAAATTATTCATTTTTTGTAGTATTTTACTCTTCATTTGACTATTTCATTGGCATCTCATTTAACTCCACAACCTCTTTATTTATTACATTATAAAACCATTTAATTTATTTAACATTTATGTACAATGTTTATTATTATTTATTTATTCCGAATACCAGCTTAGTAATTATTTTTGTTTGGAATAATTGTTTTTGAATGGTCATTATGCTTTCACATTATTTTTTAAATGAGTATTATAAATAATTGGCAACCAATCTATGTTCATGTCCACAGTCTCTTTTTATTTCTCAGATCATAAAATCATTTATTTATAGACAGTCAGTTATCACAAAATAAATCACCAAAATAGATGACCGGCTCATTATAAGTTGGCCCTTACTTTTTACAGAATGAAAGACATGTAAATGCTTTTTGCAGTCCTGCCTGTATTAACGTCACAGTGCCATTTAGCAATACTAGATTCACGCTGCCTGCCATCAGGGGCATTTTGCATATCAGGTACTATGTAAAATAGTCTCCAAAAGACCACATGCAGAGAGCTCTCTCTTTCTTCCTCTCTCTCTTTCTCCTTCTCTCGCTCTTCCGGTTTATTATCTTTCTCCATTTTTCCCGTCTTTCTCTCTCTCTCTCTCTCTCTCTTTCTCTACAGAGGGAAGTCTCTTGAGTTGAGCAAAGAGCAGTTTCATGCAGGAAGAGCGATAGTGGAGGAGGGAGGGGGAAGAAGGAGGGTGTTTGCGTAAGCTTGTAGGCAGATAACAGACCCAACCACAGATGGTAGAGCGAGCGAGCGAGAAAGAGAGAGAGCGAGAGAGAGCGTGCGCGCTGGTGTGAGGGAAGAAGGAAGGGAGGGAGGTGCAGTACGTCAGTTCTCTGCTCACTCAGTCACTGTGAGGCAGGTTGATTTTCAAGCGCCTTTCTAGCAGCCGTCGCAGACCTCACTGTGGACCGGAGACTTCTGCATCCATCGCAGCCGGCTGAAGGGGCATTCAACACAATGCCCGTGCAGCATTCTCACACCTTCTCCGCTTTTTACTGCAAGACTGTGTGACTGTGTGCCAACTGGTGGATGCCAATGCAAGCAATTTGTATTGCTTGACATGCTTTCCTCCACCCTGGGCTAGTATTTCGTCTCAAGCGGTCGTGGGTTTAAAGCTCCACGCTGTCGGCTGAATAGAGCGGGAGAAGCTGCTTCTGTTTGTGACCTGTGGAAACAGGAACTGAGCATCAGATACCGGCCGCAACGTTCGCTGAGCGTCATTCTGCAAGTTTCGACGCTTGTTTCCGGTGGCACGTGGAGCTCTGGCCCTTCATCTGAACCTGTGGTCCCCCGCTCCCAGCCTATCCTCCCCTTCCCAACCCTGGAGCCTGGAATGGTGCGTTTGGTCCCTCGAAGACCCGCGTAGGGAGTCCTTCAAACTGGATCCGTCCCCGCAAATGACCGGTAGCAATAGCATGAGCAGTGGGTACTGCAGCCTGGATGAGGAGAGCGATGACTTCACCTTCTTCACCGCCAAAACCTCCTTCTTTCGACGGCCACAGGCTAAGCAAGTAGCTAAGGTAGTGTATGAACACGAGACGGATGGGACTGTGAAGATTGAGCATATGTATGTATATCCGCAACTGTTTAAAAAAATGAGAAGATGTGCACGGAAGTCTGTATACGGAAGTGCATTTGCTGCATTCGAAACAGGTTTATGACCTGATATGTTTTCAGTGACAACATACCCTGTCTGTTTTGCATTTCATTCAACCCTGTTAAGGTTGTTAAAGCTAGATATGACGGGCTGGGGATTTTTGTACATTTTAAACCATACAAAAGCTGTCACTTGGGCGATACCATTTCAAAAGGTACTGAAATGTACCATTTAGTTATGCGCTCTAGACACTAATAAGTAACTACAAGGGACCAATGTCTAACCATTAGGTGTAAAGAAGGTACAAAGGTGTAAAATAATACTGGCCCAGTGACAGCTTTTGTACTTTTTTTTTTCTGAGTGTATGTCTATGGAAACGCTGTCAGTGGAAACCTTGCACTGTTCAGAGCAACTGCAAACACTTTAAATGAAGAGCCTCTCAAGGACTAATGATTGGATAGGAAAGAAGCTTATCCATTGTTTTCCTTGCTGTCAGTTATTGTGATTTTTATAGCAGCCATATTAGCCTTTCCTACTTTGAAGTCACAATTTAGACCGTATGTTTACCGTTTTTCTAACAAGCTGATTAAACGAAGGCCACAAATTCTGGTAGATTATAGCACTAGCAACATCAAGGCTGGGGGTATGATTCCCAAGGAATCATAGGCAAATAAAAAATGTATACCTAGAATGCCCTGTAAGTCACTTTGAATTAAAGCATCTGTTAGGCTGACTGTCGAAAAAGGGTTAGTAGATGGAGATTGCACTGTTGTGTTAGGTCACTTAAACGTACAATAATAAGAGCTTAAAGATGTTCTTATGAAAGATTAAGAAGTGTACAAGTTTTTGTTCCACACTAATTTAGTAAGTGTTTTACAATAGAGCTGATGTATTGAAAGTGCTTTTGTTACATGGGTTTGTTTTACTGAAAGTTTCACGTATTAGCATGAATGCCATCCACTGAAAGCATTAATGCGTGCGTTAGCTTCATTGTAGACACTTATAAATATGGCAGTGTACACAGAGTGCACTCTCACACCCTCAGAGCTCTCTAATGCTGTGAGGGGAAGGAAATGGTTGCTGATTGTGCCAGAAAGGCCTGTCCTTCCCTGAATCAAAGAATGTGTTATTTTACAAGACCCCATAGCTTTTACACTGACTTCCTGTTACTGTAGGCCTCGCTCTATCTTAGGCTTCAATTGAGGTAAAGTTGTTTAGTGACCAAAAAGTCAATCGTAATGTACATCGGGTCTAATAAAGTAGCTAGCGAAAGAACACAACTGAAGTGGAAATGATATTTCATGTCCTTAAAGACTTCGGACTTCAACTCTTGTACCTGAGATGACCAGCCTTACATCACTTTCTGCAGTATCAGGTTTGGAAAGAGCTTCTCAGGATTTGAATTATTCATCCTGTTCGCATCTCTGTCTGGACACAATGTGAGCCGCTAGTTTGAGGGCATTCAGTGGGTACAGTTTTAATGATTGCGTTTTATGTTGTTGTCAGTCTGTTACCATACTGCAAGCACTATTTTTCAAAGGTTTGGGGTGGGGAACATTTTGAATTAAGTGTCTTACGGTCATCAGGACTGTCTTTATTTGAACACAAATAGAAGAAAAAATGATAATATTCCACTTTTACTGTAAATGCTATCTTTTACTTTAATATGTTCTGAAATATATTCATGTAATCGCGAAGTTGAATTTTCTGCATTATTACACCCGTCTTTGGTGTCACATGATTGTTCACAAATCACTCCAGCATGTTGATCTGCTGCTCATAAGAAATGCTATTTTTATCAGTATAATGCATATGTAATGGATGAAAATGATTTTTTTTTTTTCAAATCTTAGTAACCCCATACTTTTAAACATTATAGTGTAAGTTGTGTTTTGAATGCTGCTGCTGTACTGAAGTTAAACCAACCTAACCCAACACAAAAAAAACAAAACCTGGTCTAACCTGGTGTTTCCAGCAGGGCTGTTATGAAAGACTGTTTGTGTACTGTGTTGCTAGGTGCAAGGCGTTACTTGTACAGTAATTTCAACTATTAAGTGATGGCCGTTTGTATATTAGATTGAAATAAGACTTCTATTGTTTGCTATTTTAGATAGGCAGCATGAATAGGCAGCAAGTTAGCTTGTCCTAATTCTTCTTAGCATCTCTGGAAGTCCTCTTAGAAGAACTCCAGGGATAGATAAATGGGAGATTAGCTTTGGTTCTTACTTTAGTGTGCACATTCTTCTTATGGGATTAAAATTGCGTTATGGATCAATAATACACTTCCTATGTACCTTGCCGGGTTAAAGCAGTAGGCTGAAGGCTTTTAAACCAATAGCCCTGAGTAATGGTACCTTGATAAATGCTGCTGCTTCTGTGTTCAGTAATTATTCCAGGAAGTTATTAAAGACAGCGCATTCACACAAACCCACAAATCCATTACACAAGTCTTGAATTTTTTTAACCTGTAAATCTTAAATCCAAATGACAGCTATTAGCGAGATCAAACAATAAATAGCGTCTTCTTCAAGGGCAGCCAGTGATATTTTAACATTTGAATTTGTCATGCAAACATGAGGCTATTTGCAAAAATGATAAGCCATTTAATAAACCTTTGTATGAACAATTAGAGGCTCAAATCTAGTAGATGTTGCAGCTTTCAGCAAATGGCTGCCTAGTCGGTAAGCTATTGCAGAATGAGTCGCATTTACTCATTTCCAAACATTATAATAGCTGTTTAATTGAATGGCTCTTCAAATTCAATCGTATGTATCAGACTGATATAGGGAAGCCATGAGGTAATGGTGCATAAAAACAAAACAGACCCAAGCACAATGCACAGATAATTTAAGATCTTCATTATGAAAGGCATTTGAATGGCTTGGTAGCGAAGGGCTTGTGTTTCCTGGTGTTGTGGACTCTACGCTGTTTATTCAGGCATGCAGATGATGGGCTTTGCATTTGTGCAGGGCTGCAGAGAGGGAGGGGAGAATCTCCTACTGCACACTTGACCCAGTAATGAGAGAGAGGGAGAGAATGAGTACACATATGCAACGTGTGGGAGGGAGCAGATCGCAAGACATCATTCCTACACTGCGGCAGAAACAGTAGAGAGAGAGAGAGAGACGCAAGAAAGATCAATTAAAAGCATTTCAATTTTTGAAAGCATGCTGAGAAATGCAGTCTCGCACCTATTGATGGACTAGTGATGAGTATTTTGATTGCTTATGTAGTCACTTTTTTTTCACATGGATTACACCAAACATATTAATAAAATATTAATATATATAAAAAATATAATCAAATATATTTTATATATAAAATGCACACAATGCACACACAAAATTATATTTGTGTTTATTATTATTATTATTATTGTTATTGTTATTATATACACATTCGTACATATAAATATAAAAAAATACATATACATGCATAGGGTAGGTGACTTATCGTTATGCGTCCTGTGGTGTGACTGCTAAAATGCCAAAAAAAAGAAAACCTCTAACATTGAAGATAAACCTCTCTCATGCTGTTTGTTAAGGGCTTTTATTAATATTTTTGCTATGTTACACCATAGGACACAGTCTAATAGATAATATATAATAATATATATATAATGTATGTTTATATATGTGTGTGTGTGTGTGTGTATGTGTATTTTTTTGTGTTTGTATTTGTGTTAGTTTTATATTTACATTGCTTTTAATACAGAATATATGAAAACGTAGATGAAACCCGCATGAGCTGTTAAAAATCATGCATGCAGCCATGTGCAGGAGGAGCCTTTCTCTTTCTATAAATAGACTCCCATTTGCTTACCTTTTTCTGACTAGCCATGACTGATTTTTACTGCGGCTGAAGCCAGTGCATTTATCAATACATTAGCAGTCACTTTCATTGTGTAAAAGAGTTCCTCTCAACATCAGGGTTCCCTAGAACTGATGTCGGCTAACACTTGCGACTCTCACTTCCTGTATTTTTAGTTAGTAGGGTTCTCACGCTGATAAGCAGTACGTGCTGCGTCTAACCGAATTAGATTATTGGTTTGAGGCCATTCAGCAGGTGCAGACGTATATGACTTGCACGCTGCCTGAAACTGACACTCAGGGCATTGTGTTCCTTAATCAGTCTGAGTAGCTGTGTGCTGCGCTTAAGGACACCTGCCTGACATGCAGTGATGACTTTGAGATGACGCTCTGATAGCTTTTGCAGCCGTGCCCTTTTCTTTCATGTCATGTAGGCTCCGAAAGTTGATATTTGCTCAGGTCATGGCCCAAGGCACCTTTGTTGTGTACATGGTTAACACCCTCCACTTGGGCCTTCAATGACTTTCTTTCCTCCGTTTGTTTAACTCTCATTTCGATTTAAAGAACGGCCTGGAGCTTTTAACAATGAGTGTCATTCTTCAATAGAGGAAAGCATGTTGTTTAGTTCACACAGGTTAGGTAGGTTTTATCTGTTTGATTGCTCAAAGCAGGCTTGATTGTTCTGCCAGGAATTGGTGGTTCGCCATAAAGAAATACATGCATAAAAAATGTACAAAAATATGTTGATTTTGTGCATTGCCAGGATATCCGGTTCACGTTTGATGTCGCTTCTGCTAAGTCACTGCTAAAATCCGAAAGGTACAAGCTTTCTTCGACTTCTGTCTCAGACCTGAAACTAAATCATGTGTCTGCATATGAAGATGTTTTAAAAACATGCATTTCTGTTAATGCATGAAACTTGCAACGGATTGTTTTTTTTTAAGCTTTTTACCTTTAGTGATTAGCTTTGTTTTGCATGTGTAGCTCAGATGTGGTTAGCTCTCTGAATGAGAGCAGATACTGTGAGCCTCAGTGAATAGACAGGAGAGATCCCACACATCACCCACCCACTTACAATCACACACACACTTATGATGCCCTTTTTCCCAATTACAACTCCCACGCTCACTGTCACATGCGCTCTTATACACTTTCTCCAGCCAAAAACCACAAATTCTTCCACAGACAATAAGGATTCTTCACTCACTGTGTTTCAAGAGAAAATCAGAGCTCATTCGTATGCTCACACTGAAAATTTAACGGCGATGGCATATGATGGCCGCTCTCGGATGTCTTGTAGATGCATGTGCGGTCAAACACGCACACTGTTTCTGAAAGAGACCTTCAGAAGCAAAAACGTTTAAACTGGTCTCCATTGTTTCGCCCCATTGTTCCAAAAGGCCACTTTCTCTGCTTTAGATTTGAGGAAGGGAGGGAGAATGATATATTTAGCAGCTCACAGTCCTCTGGTCACAAATACAGGAATTCCTGAGAGATTTTGGTTGTGTGCACCAAGGGGCTCGAGTTAGTGGGAGAAAAATGAAGAATGAGGATGCCACAAAAATATACAAATTTGTCGTTACTTGTCAGTGATAATGAATAACATCAGATTGATTGATTGTGAAATGGCAGAGGATTTGTTTTCAGCGGATGTGTAAATCTGGTTTATTGACTGATGGTACATGGAGGGACTGGAAGTGTTTGGGAAAATTGCTTTGAAAATGGACATTTTTTGCAGTACAATTTGGCGCCACTAGAGGCACAGAAATGACACACTTTACGTTAATGCCACTTCATATCATTTTTTTACGAGCTATGACACGTGTTTTTGGATAATCTCACACAATTGATCATTGTCTCTGGTTTAAACCACGCAATACAAAACAGAAACATTTGCGGAAGTGACTGTGACGTATATTGCACGAGCGATTGCACAGTCCATGAAATAGCAGAACACTTGACTGTAAGATGTCAGCTTGGCTCTCTTTGCATTTTATGTTTCCTAAAAAAAAAATGCTTGCGATCTCCTCTCAACTCTGCAAACTGCAAAAATAACTACCTGGTGGTAGTTATACACTAGAGGGAGTAAAATTCTGACACCTTTTATTCCTTTTTAAACAAATTTACAGAGTTTCGATGAACAAAACATAATTTGAACATAATTACTTGAAGAATATCATGTTATGCTTAAAAAATTATACATATAAATTTATATAATATATATAATATTTTTATGCTGGGATATCTGAAAACTACTCATTACTATCAGTCCACTGATATTTCAATTTCAAACCACCCCAATACGTACCCATAAAAAAATTTGCCTGAGTTCAAATATTAAAACAGTTTTTAGTGTTACTCGTGGACATTTCTCTTTGAAACAAACTGCAAAACGTGCAGTAAGGCAGGTGAAAACTGTTTTGCAAAAAGTGCACAAAGCTACATATTTTTATGAATATTTTTATTTATTTATTATTAATTTATTTATTTTTATAAATATTTTTCAATTGCATTTCTGGTTTTGTAGTAAAATTATTTCCAGACTCATTGGTAAACATGCCTCATTTCCATAATTCCAAACAAACGTTTTATTTATGTTAACACTGACATTTTTTAATGACAAAATTGGTGTTAATGAATATCACTTTTTTTTTTTTGTACACTAACATTTGAACTTATATATTTAGATAATTTAGACAATTACATATCTTAATTTCTTTGGATAATTTAGCGGGGAAAAAAGGATGGAAAAACATGTCTACATTAATTGTATTGGAATTTTACTGTATTTTACTTTTAATTAACAACATAGTCTGAAATTATTAAGGAAGAATCTGCTAATATTATACATTTGTTATACATATTATACGTTTTAAAAAATAAATAAACAGTGTAATAAAAATCGAATTGTTTTGGCTACATTGCTCATGTAGTGTTGCTGTGAAAATCTTGGCCTGACATTTAAAGCAGTTTTCCCCCTCACTGAGGATTTTGCGTCGCTTCATTTGGCGAGGTGTTTCTTCGTGCCACCACATACCACAAGACGCAATAGCACAAGTGCAGCAGTATTGCACATTTCCTGTCTGCAGATTCCGTCTTTCATAACAAGATGTCTCATTTGAGAAGATTTCTGAACTTTCCGCCCATTGAGCTGGTTCATGGCAGTTGACAGTTGTAGTGTGCGGGCCAGGCAGAAGTTAATTTGTTTGCTAAGCGTCCAGATGAATTCTTCTTCCTCTCCACTCAGGCTTAATGTTTGTGTGTTCATGTGTGTATGAGTCGGTCTCTTTCTGCTCAATGAGACATAGAGCTGCCATGCTGGCGCCCCTGGGATCTCCATGAATAAATGATCTTGCTTTTTCATTCTTATTCTTTCGTCCCAGAAAAGAAGAGAGAAACTCACTTTGTGTGTATTACGGGGGATGCAGCTAGTAGCTAAAAATACCTCTCACAGAATCTTTGTTGCTAAGGCTTGCTCAGCAACTGAACTGGATGCCCCCCCCAGAAAACCCCCTTTAGAGAACCGTTTCTTTCTGTCACTGGAAATGATGGCATAATTTACGTGTCACATAACCACTATTTCTATCCATTAGAGTGAATGTGTGACCCTACCATGGATTTTTCCAGATCAGTGCTCATTTTTCTAAATTTGGAGGACAGTAAAAGCTGAAAACTTTGCAAGTAACTGTGATTTTATGTGTGATCCTGGGCCACAAAATCTTAAAGGCCATTTTCTTGAAATTAGGATTTATATGTCAACTGGTATGGGAAGATAGGACAATATTTGGTTGAGATTTTAAAATCCGAGGGTGAAAAAAAAATGTTTTATACTAAAACCTCTGAAAAAAGGTGGCATCTGAAATTTTCTGCTAAAATGAACATTTTTCTCAAGCTACTATATTTGTTCATTTTTGCTTAGAAAAGGATTTGTACATAAAATTACTGATTATGTAAAAAATTACTGAAAATTACTTGTATATAAAACACACTGTTCAATTCCTGAAAAAAGGGAATAAATAGCTCCTCCTTTGGGATTTGATTGCACAAGAGGATTGAAATGATAGGTGTTTCTCCCTGTTGTCTGTTGATGAATCTTTATGGATCAGTAGAGCACTCCTCAGTGGCCAAAAATGTCTTTGAATAGACTCTTATCCTGTCTTAATCAACCTGGATTTGTTTAAAGAAATCCCAAGAGGCATTTAAACTGTTACTGTCATCCTGCACACACACACACACACACACAGAGAGATTGGACTCTGTAGTAGCACTTACTGAGTGACACTGCCCTGTGGAATTTGATTGATAACAGTAGTAGTAAGGTTCAGACATAAATATCAACATAATGCCTGTTGATGTTATTGTTTATGTATACCACCATTCAAAAGTTCGGGGTCAGTACGATGCATAACAGTTTCCACAAAAATATTAGGTAGCACTGTTTTCAGCATCGATAATTAAGACATGTTTCTTGAGCAGCAAAGCAGCATACTGATCTCTGAAGGTTCATGTGACCCTGAAAACTGGAGTAATGATATTGAAAATTAAGATTTTCATCACAGGACAAATTCGTTTTAAAATATATTAAAATAAACAAAAGAGTTATTTTAAATTATAATGCTATTTTTTTTATTTTTTTTTTAAAAACAGTATTTCTGATTTTATTGTATTTTTGGTGAATATAAGATACTTGACTTAGTAACTGAAGAGTAATGTTTTTCTCAGACAAGCATTATTGTTCATGCTTCTCATATATATTCTGTACATTTTAAGTTTACAATCTCCTAAATGTTATTTTTGTTCATATTTAGCAGTACATTAGCGAATAGATGGCAGATATGGACTAAAAGCCACAAAACTCATTTATTATTGAAGTTAAAGGTATTACAGTCATTAGATCCATTATATTCAGTTCAGAATCAGGATCTCCCATCCTCCAATGTTTCACTCAATACGGATCCAGCAGAGGGCAGTTTCTCCATATACGTCACATAATAGCTTCTTGTGAAGAGCAGATAACTGGTTATCTTGAAAACGTAAGTGTCTGCAATCTCAGCAGCCATCAGCTGTCCCCTCTTCCTCCTTGAGAGAGGTGTTCTGCTCTCTTTACACTCAATACCAGTGGTCATCGCAAATAAATTGAAACTACAGTGGAACTAACTCAGAGGAACTCCAAAAAGCAAAGTTCTCCAAACAAATCGGGTAGTATAGAGTACTAATGCGGCATCTTCACAAGTTACGTCATGGCAAATGTTTATAATGTCATCAGTGTTGATGTTGATGGCCTTTTCCTCCACAGCTCATTAATACAGCACAAGGACTCTACTGTGTTTGATATAAGAACGCCTCATCTAACCTTTGAGCTCACCGTTTTTTTGTTTTTATTTTAGAATGTCACAAGAGAGGAAGAGGATGATAAGACAACATCCCTCACAGAAGAAGAGGTTAAAGCTAAAATAGATGACTACAACTCCAAAGTGACGGAGAATGGAATGAAATTAGTGAGTACCGATTTGCCAACAAAGCCTTTGCGCTCGGTGTTGTAATTTGAGAATGACCTGACTGAAGTTGCTTTGTTTTCCTCCAGAGCTCGGACGGCACATACACTGGTTTCATAAAGGTTCATTTGAAGTTGCGCAGGCCCGTGACTGTATTTTCTGTGGACGGGAAGTCACCAGGACCTTGTTCCTCTTCTGATAGTTCAGATAACCGCACATCCTTTTACCTGCCCAGTGAGGCCGTTAAACAGCTACACATCAGCAGCACCACAACGGTCAGGGAGGTCATTCAGGGCCTGCTGAAGAAGTTCATGGTACAGGATAACCCACGGAAGTTCGCCCTCTACCGCCTGACCCGTCGAGACAGTCAGGGTAAGCCTTCAAGTGTAGTATTGAATAGTATATAATAAATACACATGTAATAAATGCTAAGGTATTGTTTGCTTGATTTTTTTTTCCAGATCTTTTCCAGAAGCTGCCGTTATCAGAATGCCCACTCTACTTGAGGCTAGTAGCAGGTCCTGATCTGGAGAACTTGTCTTTTGTACTCAAAGAAAATGAGACTGGCGAGGTGGAGGTGAGCTTTTCTATTCTGTCTAAAAATATATATACTTTTTATATTTGCCCACCACTATAAGTATGATCAAGCATTTTAATCATTTAATGAAACGCTCACAAAATGTCAAAGATTTCAGGATTTACTATCCTTGTGGAGACATTTGGTCCTTACGGTGTAGCATAAATAAGTACACACACACGTTTGAAAAAACAGGGAAAAAATAATGAAAAAAAATAGTAAACAATGTTTATCTGAAAGCAGTATAAACAGGTTTTCTGTATGGGTTAGGCTCTAACATTACAAATATAAACTTATATTAGATCTGTACTTTATATTTATATTTTTTAGCCTGCTTTATCATTTTAAAAATCAAAAAACATTATTGCAATGATTTTGTATACTTTTTTCATGTTAATGTAATTAATAATGTGAACTAATGTGGTAATATAAAAATCGTCTTTTCATCCTTTGTTTTCAGTCGGACTCTTAACGTCCCGATAAACACATTGACATAAGCCACGCAATTAACCTAACGCATGCAAACAAAAACATAGGTTTAATAGACAGTTCTATTCCAGACAAATATTTTTCTCTCTCATTTATTTCATATATCTGGCTTTGCTGAAAGGTGTTTTGTCTTCTTTCAGTGGCATGCATTTTCAGTCCCTGAGCTACAGAACTTCCTGATCATACTGGAGAAGGAGGAGAAGGATCGCGTGCGGCAGGTGGAGCAGCGTTACGCTGCCTACAGGGAGAAGTTGCAACAGGCTCTGGGTCAAGTTGAGAGCAAACCGGGCTAATGTGGGACAACGAATCTCCTTCACCCCACTGAGCCAACACTGGGCCAGCCTGGAGGACCAGTAGCCCAACAGACGCACTCAAAACCTCCACTCAGGACTTTGTACAAGCTCTCAGCATGCTTCTGTGACCTTTAACCCCCAAAAGACGGGCAAAGGGATCGAGACATGGCTAAGACGAAGAGGAGGTTGGAACTAAAGCTTAGTACTTCAAGAGTAATTCTTCTCTCCAGAAATGGCACACTGTTGAAAGCCCAGGAATATGTTTCTGGCAGTCATGCTTTTTTGATATGAATGGGTTTCATTTTGTTGTTGTTTTTTTTTTTTTCCCTCATACCCCGTATGTTTGTGTTTTTTTACATGCTGCTGCTATTGCTGCTACTGCAAGTGTTACTTAAAGCATGACTTTCCCTTTGGTCTCTCTGCTTGTGTCTACCGCATGTCCTCTATCAGGGAATATCTATATGAAAGAGCGGAGTGAAAAAGCTGTTCTTCTCCAAAAAGGAAGTGGGGAGGCTTAAGTTACAGAAAATACGATGCCTGCGTGATATCAGAGGACAAATAGTAACTGTGTCCACATATCAAATTATACAGTTCATAAACAATTGTAACATGCTACTGTAAAAACATGAATAATACTGTTTATACTGGAGATTGTCTTAATATAACTATAAACGTACTGTATTACTGATAATGGTTCACCCTACAGCTAAATAGCTCACCCAACTCAAAATAGTCAAAATATCTCTTTCTTTCTATTTAAATGAAGCTCACTGGTCACTATATATTTAAAAAAAAGTGTTTGAATAAATCTGGGCCGCTGAGCATTTTCAGAGGCAGACATTTTGAGCTCCTCTGGCCCACGTTTAGACCGAGAGAGTCTCTCAAGTGCAGGGAGCATCAGTGGATGTGAGGATTGTGGGCTGTGGTTATCTGGTAAGCTTTTCTGAATCACTTCGGCTTTTAGCACATACGGTAAATACACAAGGTCATGCTAGATTAGAGGGCATCTCCTAGATCAGCTCTCTGAAAAGCTCTGCGGATCCAAACCACAAGCTGCATCTCAATCTGTATTACACCAAAGGAAAACAGAACACGCTCCCTCTATTGTAATTATGAAATGAAGCTTTTATGAAGTTCTTATCGCTAACGTAAAGCGAAAAGTCAGGATGTCTGTGATTTGCACACAGACAAAAACCACTGAGTGGTCCGCCAGTATGTACAGTCAATATTATTCTGTACAGGGAACATGAGATGGATTTAACTTTTTTTTTTTCCTTTTTTGCTTCGATAATAAGCCTATTTTATTGCGCGTCTGCTGAATTCTGGAGGTGCATGTGAATTGAACGTGTCTGTGACACTGAGGGAATTTATTTTTTGTGAAGAACCTTCAATAGCACTGAAGCGGTTTTCCATATTGGTCGGGAATAACTGTGAACCCGTAATTTGATGTACTAGGCACTGATATATCATTTCTCTTGTCCCTTAAAGTCGCAGTCTCTTAAATTACCAAACGTGACATCTTTAGCGAGCAGATTTGTGATGGCAGAGGACTCGGTTATAATTCGGACTGGTAGAGGTTTGTAGAGGCACTTTAAAGTCATACGTTTCCATTTGGATCATTCTGCCCATGTGCTCGGCCTGTATATTTTGATCTTGTATGGGTACAAATCCTGCTGGACTGGAAGTATCACTTCTACTCTTAGCAAGCGGCAGGGCTTTGATTGTCTGCTCAGGATGCTTCTCCCTGACAGCCATGTTCCTGCTGGCAGTGCCTTTAGTCTCTGTGTAGCTTATCTTGACTGTGTACTGTACATATGCTCTAGATGTCCTTCCCTATAACTCCATATTGAGAGAGTTCACACACATTCAGTGGCAGTTGCCAGGTGCTTTCAATGTCTGAGCCATTAAGTCATTAAGTCATCTGGGACTTTTTAGGATTAGTGTTTAAAATATTGAAGTGTGCGTATGTGTGTGTGTGTGCGTGCGTGTGTGTGCGTTTGTTTAATTTATTTTTGGTTTAGTTTCAGTGTGTGTAAACTTGAATATGTGGATGAATCAGTAATATTTGGCAATCTTTTTTTTTTTGAGTATCAAATGTTTAAAATGTCTAGTAAGCTGTAAATATACTGAAGAATGAAATAAAAGGTCACCCTTTCATGGTGATGAGTGTCTTTTATTTACACTGAAGTAAATGAAGCAACTAACTGGGGTTATGAACAAATAAAAAATAAATGTTACAATACATTTTAGAAATACAATATATATAATATATATACAATATCTATAATAAAAAAAAAAAAAAAATATATATATATATATATATATATATATATATATAGAGAGAGAGAGAGAGAGAGAGAGAGAGAGAGAGAGAGAGAGAGAGACAAATAACTTATATATAATAATATATTAATATATAATAATATATTAAATTATTATAAATACAACATAAATATAATATTTGCTATATAAAAATGATTTTTTTACCTTTATGGTTAAACTAAATCATGCATCTTAAAATTTTTTAAATTAATTTTTTTACAAATGTACTAACAATTCTATAGTTTTAATTATTTAAAATTTAATTTACAAATCTGTTTAGAAATAATAAATTGAAATGAGCCAATTAGCTTTTTAACTATTATAACATAACTATAATTTTTGAAATATAAAAAAAAAATCTTTTTTTTTTTACCTTTATGGTAATAATTATAAATTATAGGAAATAAAGCAGTTTAACATCAACACTAGCGTAGCATCAAGATTGCACAAGCCATACAAAACCAGCAGAGGGAACCCTAATCATGTCGTTTAAATGCATACACATCTTGCTCCTAGTGCAAAAGTTGTCCAAATGTGATTTGTAATATAGTACTTGTAATCTAGCTACTATGCATGCTAAACCATGTATTTATACGAGACTGTGTAGCAGTGCAATGACAGCAACTACTCTGCTGTGTGTAAAACAAATAAGAAAAGCCAAGGGTCATATAGCGCAATGTACATGTTTGTGTATACATGGCAGATTACAAGAAAAGCATGCGACTTTCAGCTGTAAGTGTAGTTTGAACTGGCTCCACACTTTAAATAAACACTCGGTAAAATCCACCTACAGTTTCAACAGCATGTCCGTACTTGGACAAGTCTTGCAATATTTAAAGGACAACCAGAAACCTTTTAAGTCCCCACAAAAAGACAGCAGTTGTGAGTGTCCATCATAAAGTTCAAGAGCCCTGATGAGATGCAAGTGCTCACACCCATTCAGTCTGCTATTGAGAGGTCAGTCTGAAAACAATGTCAATATGTCATCTGAAGACGCAAATATAGACAGGTTTCAGCTTCCCCTAAGACTGACGGCTAAGAATAGCATACTATGGCTGCGGTCCTGTTGTAAGAACACCCAATATAGCTTGACGTGTCTCACCATATCGCCGCTGTCACCCCTGCATGTGTTCTTCTGCCTGTGTTGATCTATATCTGGGCTCTGAAGAGTTTAACAACAACACCAGACTTGCCAAGGCGATTTAGGATATGCAGCACAGCTTAGGATAACACTGGGTTTGTTGTGTTTTGATATTTTCCATATTTATCTCGCAATAAATCTTGCACCTTCTTTTTGGAGATTGCTGTTTTAGGTGTGCCATCTGTTTTTAGTTTATGAGTAGGTAATATAATACTTCAAATTTCCAATAATAAAAAAAAAAACAACGTTCACTTACACTGATTGAAAGTTTGCTATTCAGTGATGCCATCATAATATTTGAATACTAGGTCACAGGTGGTCTTCTTTTTTACATTAATTTGCATACTTTTTAAAATCTCTATATATTCCATGTTTAAACTGCAAATGGGGCACAGTGGACAAAGATATCACATTTTAGTTTTAACCTTTTGTCTTTGTATGCAAGTTTCCGTCTTGTCTAGCCATTTAATAATTTTACAGTGTTGGTGAAAAAGAAAATCTAAACATAAAAATGTAAATGCAAAATGTACCAGTGTATAAAACCAACTAAAAATGGTGTCAATTCACTTGCAGTATCATAACATTATCCATTTAATTTAATGGGTAACACTTTACAATAAGGTTAGTTAGTTATCATTAGTTAATAGCATTTATTAATCTTAGATCATGTTAATTTCAGCATTTACTAATGCATTGTTAAAAGCAAAAGTTTTGTATGTTAACATTAGCACTGAGAACTAATATAGAACTAATATTTTATTAACTAACATCAACAAAGATTAATAAAGAATGTAATAAACATAGTATTCATTGTTCGTTTGTGTTAAGTAATACATTACCTAATGACACCTTATTGTAAAGTATTGCCATTTAATGAATAGAAACACCTTAATGATATTAATATAATTTTTTTTTTTTTTACAAATTTATTTAAACATTTGCATGCTCTACATTATACAAGAAAAAAAGGTCATTTTACAAAACAACAACAACAAAACACTTTCTCCTATGTGACTAGTATGGCTCAGATGTAAAACTAAATTTAATTTCCTCTTGCAAGTCTAAAAGTCTATGCGCGTAAATAAAATAAAAATGAAAAATGATGTAATCGCCATTGCTGAAATCACATGAGTAATTAATATTCGCGTTCCATTTTTGTTTTGTTTATGTCTTAAACTCCCTCTCCGGTAAACAGAGCCATTTTGGCTCAACAGGCACTTCCTTGTATCTCAGCCCATTTGTTAAGCCCTGAATCCAAAGGAAGTTTGAGCCAGAATGGCGTTGTTTTGGCCGCGCCCCGGGCAGTCCCCCGTTTGATGACGTCGCGCTGGGCGAAGCTGAAGACGCTCTTAGCAACAAGCTAAGAAACCGCACATCTATACGCGCACCATTAAGAGACGGAACCCGCATCCAAACCACTCAGAAGATTGGCGAGAGCACTTGTTTGACACGTCTGAAAGTGTTTGGAAGTGTTTCTGAGTTAATTTGACCTCCTTGTTTCTATAATGAAAGCAAGGTAGGCTTGTACTATCCGGGAACGAGGAAACGCTAGCCTGAGCTTTAGCTGCCCGCTGGACCGTGTGCTCGGGCTGGGATGACTCTTCTGTTCAAACCAATAACACGAAATTTAAGAGAGGGGAAAAGCGGAGGTAATCGACATCTGTTTAATGTCTGGACTCAATCTCATTGTGCTTTAAGGAGACAGTTTGTCAAGACGGAAACGCTTTTTTGTCCCCTGCAACTTTGAGTCTTCATCATCATCATCATCATCATCATCATCGTTATCGAGGACGACCGATAATACCATAATTTGGTTTCTTCTGATGCATTTGTGAATGTATGCACATCTAGCTCCATTATCTATGGGTTCGGACCTTCTTGCTGGAAATACAGATACCTCTTACTGCTTCTCCAGACCTGCAATACAGGTGGTCAAATTGATAAGCCTCGTGAAAACGGCTTAAAGAGGATCATGCCTGAATCCTGCAGCACTGTGAAATCGTCTATCTAGCCTCTGAACATCTGACAAGCTTCCCCTCGGATATGAGACTCTGTTGATGTTTTAATAATCTCACTAGAAGGACGTTGCGTTGTTGTTTTGGATGGATCTCACTTTAGCGAAAACATTTTTCAGAGGAAAAAGAAATATTTGATGTTGACTGCATGCAACCATGATGATACTGAGCAGAAAACCAGATGGCCCCATAACTGCAGGTAATTATATCCATATGAAATGCAATATCCAGCTCTGTGAGTTTGCTGTGGCTGTTCTTGGTTCACTTGGCAAGTGAAGACAGCCGATTAACTGCTATGAATGCGCTGCCTGTTTTAATAATTCTTTGTTAATGTACTAAAGTAAGCAAATTTAAACAAGCTTCACAATCACATCTTTTTTTCTTTTTTTAATTCCAGCTCATAATGCTGTCACATGTATGTCAGCAGTGAAAATGCACTGGACAGTGAGAACAATAGCCCCTACAGGCTGTATTATGTACATATTAACTGTTTATTGAATTGACATCTTAGCGAGAGATAGTAATGGGAATCTGAATGCTCAATACATGTATAGTATGTGAGGGTTTGTGTAGTTGAACATATCAAAATAGTGTTTAGCATTTAATGTTTTAAACCATCATTTCATGTAGTAACACAGCCTACTGGATTCATTATTTTAAAGGGATGCTCCTCCCCCAAATGAAATTTCTGTCATTATCTATTCAGCCTCGTGTTATCTCGTGTAACACAAAAGAAAATGTTTGTAAAACGAGTCAGTGTTTTTTGTTTGTACTATAAAAGCCAAGGGGGTTCAAAACATCACACTTTTTAATTGTACAGAAAAATAAGCATTTTTTTAAAATACAGAAGAACCAAAGTCATGCAGGTTTGGAGAGACACGAAACTGTCACACTCATTTGTGGATGGAGTTTGCCTTAAGGCAAAAGTGGTCTAGGTCATTAAGATGTTTTAATAACATAATCGGTCAGAGTTGTGGAAACTGCTGAAACTGAAATGAGTCATGAAGCTTGGTTTAATATGTAGCCACCTGCTGTGTAATGTGCTCAAGGAACTGCCTGTTGTCTGGCGCACCTGCAACTTGGTTACATACCTCCCTAAGGGGATTTGTGTTTCTCAGATGGGAACATGTTTTTTTTTTTGTTTTGTTTCTTTTTTTCTTTTCTCCTTATGTTTGTGGAATAGAAATCCTCATTTATTTAAAGGTTGTATTGAGTGATGATCTGGCGAGTGTATTAATATTTTGCTTGTGGATTTCACAATCTAATCCCAGGCTCATTTTCACTCTTTCCCCACAGCACGCCACGGAGACGGTCTGTATGACTCCTACATGCGCAACGATCACATTGTGAACCAAGATGCTGATGTGAATGGGCAGAGTCCCTCTGGACTGCCCCCTCTCCCCAAACACACTGTAAGTCCGGACTTCCTCTTCCCCCAGATTCTCTCACTGGATTCTTTCAGTGAGCACTAGATGAACATATTTCCTTAGTGCTCACATAAACAGTTCTAAAAAACAGCTTGAAAATCTAACCCACTGGGATGTCTCGTGTATGTTAATTTTTCGATTTCTGATCTTTGAGCTTAATATGTTCAAATATTTTTTCACCCCATAAGCACACTTGTGCATCTTGGAATGTCACATTTTTAGACAAGCTTCATTCTGATAGTGGTACAAGTTACATCTGCAGCACATTATGCAGTCTGTTTATTGTGCCTCGCAGCATGTGTATCACATCTTTCAATAGATAAACCGTGATTTAATCAAATTTCTATTTTTATGGTGAGCAAATAGACTAAAACAGTATCAGTTGTTCAAACTGAACAGACGAAGCCTTTCAGTGAGGTCCGTGTAGCTTGCAGCATGATACGCCAACGTGGGATGATGATCAAGGATATGATAATCCGATTCTCCACTGTACTATTATGCAATAAGTAATTCTGCGTATGTGTTGGATCTGGTGACATTATTTTCAGTCATGAGACTATAATCACTTCTTTGCTTTCTACTATACTGGACTTCTGTAATCATAAGGACAAGAGCAATGTAATTGCTTTTTACCCTCAGTGAATAATTAACTAGCAATTGGTCTTCCGTAAATGTTCAATAAACAATCTGGGAGGGGGCAACTTTGATTTTCTGGCATTTGTGGTACAAGCACTCATGGCAGCTTCCAGTAGTTCCAATCATTCATTTAGCCAATGACACAACAGATTTCATTTAGGTCATGTACTCCTTGTTTAGTCAACCAAGCTTTTTTTGTTGTGATTGAACAGCTGATACATTTGGCTCTGTAGTATCCTTCAGTTCCCTACACTCTGGTTTCTATTTATGTCTCACTCCTTGGAACTGCCTTTCCATGCCCCCTCCTCCTCCTCAAACAATTGGCACAGTTTACTAGGCACCTTATAATTTTATCTACATGACCTAATTTTTTGTCCTTTTGCTTTCTTCTTTTTCTTCTTGTGCTATATGCAGAACCAAGCAGGCAACGTCTTGGCCTGAACTATAAATCTTTGATGGTGGAATCTTAAATAGGAATGGGAATAGGAGCAGTTATGGTACATTAAACATCCTGAATGTGAAAGATGGTTCCTCTATTCCCAGTCACTTAGGAAAGCACACTGTGTCTAGTGTAAGCAACTGCTATTTATGAAATGTTTATCTTGTAAGGCAAAAATTTAGTGCATATTTAATGATATAGTTAGGTCTATCGGCAATTCCTCAACCACTGAGATTTCTTCCCAAGCGCTGTGCTAAAAGTATGTGTAGGAACTCTTATGGTGAAGCTTCTAAAAGCAAATTTCCACATTACTTGTTTTTTCAGTCAACTGAAGCACAGTTAAGTCTGAATTTAAATCACATTTCTGCTTTGTTTTGAAGCGTTCCCCATTTTAGCAGGTCTTAACAATTAGACTCTTGCCTTTATAGGTTTTTCCTGTATACTGTGAGAGTACGAAAGTAACATCCTGTTCCACCAGTTTTCAGTTCACGTTCCAGTCAGACTGCAAAGACTGTGTCTGGCATTCTCTGTCACCACGATTATCACTCATGCATCAAACCCCTCCGCTGGTCTCATGTTATTCCCAGGGTTACTCGGCAGCTGATCAATTCTGCACGTTTGCACTATTGATTGTTTAACACTGGTCTGATAAAACCTCAGAGCTGCAGTACATTGATTTTTTTTTTCTTTTACACAGAAGCTAGAAGCAATTAAAGGAAGCCTCTCTTTGATTTTGAACATCCATTTAGCTGAAAATAATGTTGACATGAGGTTGACTAAATTTTGTTTTAACTATTTGACAAACTGCTAAAAAATCTCTTTCTTTTTTGAAGGGTGTGAACAAGCCTACAATGAAGGATCACCAAGCAATCCGTGGAGGACAGGTGAAAGTGAAGTATGTTTACGAGGACACCTACAACCGCAAACTTAATGGAGTTAGCCAGCACAATGGCACAAGCCAAGTACCAGCTAAGCCCCAGCCTGCAATCTCCAAAGAGAGAAGCGTGGACAGCAACAGTTCTGTGAAGTCTTCAGAGAGCTCAACAAAAGTCACAAAGCTGGGTAGCCCAATGACCCCCGATCAAGCTCTCAAGCAATACTGGCAGCAGCTGACTACCTTGGAGCAGCAGGAGATCCATAACTATCCAGAGATCTATTTCCTGGGACCAAATGCGAAGAAAAGGCAGGCAGTAGCCGGGGGCACCAATAACAGTGGATATGATGACGACCAGGGAGGATACATCCATGTACCTCATGACCACCTTGCCTATCGATATGAGTTCCTCAAGGTGATCGGCAAAGGTAGTTTTGGACAAGTGGCGAAGGTTTACGACCACAAGTTACAGCAGCACCTAGCCTTGAAGATGGTGCGTAACGAGAAGCGCTTCCATCGGCAAGCTGCTGAGGAGATCCGGATTCTGGAGCACCTGAAAAAGCAAGACAAGACGGGAAGCATGAACGTAGTTCACATGTTGGAAAATTTCACCTTCCGCAATCATATATGTATGACTTTTGAGCTGCTTAGCATGAACCTGTACGAGCTCATCAAACGCAACAAGTTCCAGGGTTTCAGTCTCCCGCTGGTGCGCAAGTTTGCACACTCTATTCTCCAATGCTTGGAGGCTCTCCATCGCCATAAGATCATCCACTGTGACCTGAAACCAGAAAATATCTTACTGAAGCAGCAAGGCAGAAGTGGGATCAAGGTCATTGACTTCGGGTCCAGCTGTTTCGATCACCAGCGTGTCTACACGTACATCCAGTCCCGCTTCTACCGTGCACCAGAAGTCATCTTGGGATCTCGATATGGTATGCCTATAGACATGTGGAGCTTTGGTTGCATTCTGGCAGAGCTGCTCACAGGTTACCCTCTCTTTCCTGGTGAAGATGAAGGTGACCAGTTGGCCTGCATGATGGAGCTACTAGGCATGCCACCTCAGAAACTGCTGGAACAAGCCAAGCGTGCCAAGAACTTTATCAGCTCCAAAGGCCACCCACGCTACTGTACGGTCAGCACACTTAGCAATGGCACCGTAGTCCTCAATGGTAGCCGTTCTCGCAGAGGAAAAATGCGAGGTCCCCCAGGAAGCAAGGAGTGGGGGTCGGCCCTCAAAGGCTGTGATGACCCCACGTTCATTGACTTTCTGAAGAAGTGTCTGGATTGGGACTCTAGTACTCGGATGACACCAGTTCAGGCCTTAAGACACCCTTGGCTCTACAAGAGACTGCCCAAGCCTACACCTGGTGGAGAGAAGTCCACAGCGCCCAAACGGATCACAGAGCACAGCACCTCTTTCCCTACTATCATCTCCAAGGTACCCCCTGTCATGGGCTCAACCAACAACAAACTGCGGACCACCATGATGGGGGACTCCACCGGAAGTATACCTTTTCGCACAGTGCTGCCGAAGCTTGTTTCATAGAGATTCCTTAGCTTTTCAGGGATAAAGACATATGTAGCAGTTTTAGAAGTGGATTTTTTTTTCCTGATTTGGTTTTTTTTTTTTTTTTTTTTTTAAACGAGTGTCAAAACTCAAGAGTTTCAATTTTTAATGAAGTTTAACAAGCAAAAAACAATTTTATACAACTATACTGTGTTTTTATCAAATGGCCTTCAGCGTGTAAAATGCAAAGTTGACATCAGGGCTGTTTTATTTACACCTTGGTCTTGAATTGAGTGCTGTTGATTGGAGTGGGTGAAAGTTTGATGCTGACTGCTCATCCTGTCCTTTCTGAAGTTTACACTACTTCTGCTCAGACAAACCTATAACTTTTGCTTGTATGTGACTCTTTCCAAGGGCTTAGAATGGATTTTTACAGTTCTGAGAAAAAAAAACAGACAAACTTTCATTTAAAACCATTTCAAAATGTGTAGTTTAAAGTCTATTTTATCATCACAATGATGGTCTAATTCAGATGAGTACTTTTGTTATTTTAACAGTATCCTCCCTCAGTCACTTGCATCCCAGTGAGAGGTCAAACTCTGTTTATTATTTGAGAAGATATTAGTTTGGATTACTCTAGAACAAGATAAAGAAAGTTATATTTGTTTGTAAGTGGTAGAGTAATACAGGCCACAGTGCTTTTTAATGGCCATGCCCATTCCTGGCATGCCGTGGGAGAGATGGGCACTATTTCACAAGTGTCATAGGAACGTGCTTTTATCAGTGCTGTTTTGAAAGATATTTGTCAGGTTTCATTTGAAGGCAACAGGCAGTATCACGTGTTTGTCTGTACATGGTAGTATGCATTTCCCCTAAGCTGTTAGTGGGGGAAGGGAATTGTTGGCAGTATTTTCAATAACAGTGTGCTGTTTGCACTGAGCGTTGATGGATATAGCTAGTGTGAGGACTTCATAAGTATATACAAAAGGTAGAAGAAATGCATTCTTCAAGGTTGCGTTTGACATTTGAACCTCACCCATGTCCAGCTATTTTTAATATTAAATTTTTTTTGGTTTTTGCAACTATTCTTGCCACACATACTGTGAGAGAAATATATATTTATAAAGATAAAATACCCAACGTTACTAAATATATAATGCAGGGTATTTGCCCTCCCACAGAGCTTAGCGTCAGTAAATCAAGGGGTTAATTTCCAGTAACTTGAATTTGTAGTCTGAAATATCTCTTCATAGTGGCCTATTTTCTTCCCTTTCACTCTTAGGTTTACAGGAGACTCTTGTTCTTTATACAGCTGAGCACACAGCACATTCACCCACCCACAATGGCTCTGGTCAGTGTCTGCACTTTGAGTATTTGTCCATGTGAAATCAGGACAAACAATATATGCATTTGGTTGTTCAGAACGTTGCTGTATGATCTAACGTAAGCATGTTTTTTTTTGACACTGCCTCACTCTTTCTAGCTGTGAATTGAACACGTAATGTTTAGAAGCTAACTGTTGCAAGGTAAGACACTAATCTGCTAAAGGACTGTGAAACCGAATGGCGTGCACAAAGCATCTGTGTGCTACCTGGACCAAGTGGATACCAGGCAAGTAGTTGTGAAAGTCCTCTTAATTGGAAAAACAACATTGTCTTTTCACGCCTCTTTCTCAGGTTCTAACTTTCCTTTGTAGTTTAATGGACATTTATATATGATTCCACATACAAGATGGTGATGGTCTGGCTCTCAATTAAAGCTGGTTTTCAGAAAAGCTTTATCTCTTCAGAGATACTGGTGCTCGAATTAGACTATAAACTGTATGGTGTCTTTGTCCATTCGTAATAATATTTGGGTTCGTACGTGGTCTCCTGCTAAGTTCCAGTTGTTCTGCGTGTTTTTGGAATACATCAGGGAAAAGTGTCCAGGCAAAAGTGGTTTTAGTGTTTTTTCTACCTCTTTCTTGCTTGTGAAATCCATCTTGTATGCTGTAGAGAGATCTCTACCACACAAATAACAGCATCTCGCTCCGCATCATCTGCTTCACTTTGGCGTACCTGCCTGTTATCCTGAACTTTTCACCAAAGCACCCGTTAACTTAGCTGTCTCTCTGTTGTTCGTCTCGGTGCGTGGACCCCTCGGTTTGAGGGAATCTAGTCTTGTGCCTTTTAACTGAACACACTTGACTAAATCAACGCTAAGCACGGGATGACTAATGTTTCTCTTCCAGCTTTAATGGTCAGGTTTTTGTATTGCTTTTATTTCACCCTTTTATAGAGTTTTTACTGTTACTCGTGTTTTAAAGAGAATTGAAAGAGATAATGATGTAATTTTCCTTCTAACTTTGTCTCTTGTCTGTTGGCTATGTGGTTCAGAGCATGATAATCACAGAACGCATGAAAATAAGTGGTAAAGTGAAACGGGATTAAATGACGAGATTTAAATAAGGACGAAGTGTGTGTAAGTAACCAAACGAGCTTGTATTAGTTTCTTTTCTAAAAAAAAAAGGAAAAAGAAATAAAATCATTATTACCAGTCATTTGTTTGAAATTTGTCTTTTTTTCTAACATTCAGAGGTTAGTTGCTCATAAATGACATTTATTGTTTTTCCTCGTTAAGGGGAAAACTGTGTGAACTGACTTCAACTTTTCCACTTTGCAACCGTATGTCACAGATGAATCATTCATACATGCGTTTCATTTTATGAATAGTGCAACTTCCTGCATTTTAACAGGAAGTAATCCAGTTTTAACCCCTTATCTGCACAGACATTACGGTCACTATCCAAACTTACATTTTTATAATTCATGAATAAAAACATTTTGTAATCTGATGTTGATGTACTATTTCCGTGGTAATGCTATGCTAATTTGAAAGGGTTAATTTTTCAATTTATATTTAATTCCTTGTGGGTTTTTTTTTTTTTAAGCGTGATAGGGGAAAAGGCAACAGAGAAGGTTTTTTGAGACAAAGGTCTGAACTATTTTAATGTAGATTTTTCAATATAGTGAAGTAAACACTGAACGGAGCGTGCTTCCAAAGTACTATAACCAGTTCTGCACAATAATGTTCAAGGGGTATTCCATGGCAAACTTTGCTCAAACAAAAAGGCTCCTCAACGATGCTATTTAGGAATGTGCACTAAAACATCATTACAATTTGTATGAACCTTACTTGCATGCTTGCGTTATTATTCATGACACAAGTATGCAAAACGTCTAGAAGCCATAATTGGTTTTTGCGTAAAAATTTTTACTGTCTTGTCCAAAGTATTCAAGAAGAGCTTTGTACAGGTCTGCAGTTTTAATGCACTTGAATTCAGACTCATGTAAACAAGCCTGGCCTCATTTTTAAAACTAATGTGATAAACAACAGATCACCTTATAAAGTGTGTGAACAAATGGGAGAATCACCTGCAGTTCTGACTACATATCTGAATAGTATGTACGTGCACAAGATGAAATCAAATCAGGCTGCTCGTGCCTAGTAATCTAGTTCATGTGAATTTGGTTATGCTGTTTTTAGTTGCTTTAAGACTCCTCTTGTTCTCATGTTCCCTTTTCTAGTTTTTATAAAGCTGAAATTAAGGGTCTAAATGGCAGTATTGGCTTGGTTGAATGTTCAAGTTTTATAGATTATCCCCGACACAAAAGTAGGTCATTAGACAAAGTGATGTGGAAACACAACAGGATACTTAAAAACAGTAAAAAGGAGGTCTGGATATATTCAAAATTAGACACGTCTCTATGAGGCTATATATGAATGTGTGCTAGCTAGACCGTGATCTCCTTCAGCCTTAACTGAAACCTGTTGAAACTCCCCTGAGGGCAAAAGCAGAGAAGGCAAACCGGTCGGTTGGTATTTACATAGGATGAGCTCATAAACATACCACAATATTTACATGGTAAAACCTGTATAGGAAGTTTAGGAACAACAGAAAAAAGATATTTATTTATTGTGCATCAATATCCCACTTAGTCATCATATAATTGATCATTTAGGTGATTTTGAGTGCATTTGTAATGGCAAAAATATCCAAATCAATGCATTCACCCTGCTCTTCCAAAAGATGTATCACATCATATGCAAAATATTTCTCCAAACATGTAATATCATGAATTCAAGAGAACGTTGCCTTTCTTTTTTTTTTCCACCCACTTTCTGATTTCTTGAATGAGCTTTGAAACGTTTTTTTTTTTTTTGAAAGCATCTTTTGTTGATCTTCAAATGAATTGACACCAGAGAGCTTTCTTTGAGTTCTTTGAGTGTAGCCTGCATTCAGCTGTTCTAGCATCTTTTTAGTTGGTTAATTTTCAATTCTTATCAAAGGCACTGTGTGCAGATGTCTCATTTGACACACATCCAGCATTCTGTATCAAAAGCAGTCTGAGAAACGTATTTACATTTCAAACGATTCAATAGCATGTTACCCAGATGATGTGTATGTTGAGTAAGCAGTTGGTTACTAGCATAGTGCTAAAGCTAACAACAACACATCTTCCCTGTGAGCTCTGACCATAAATACTTCAGTGGAAATAAAATGCTCATTTTATATATTTAAAATTTTGTGTATGTCCAATTTACAGAGACGTGACATGCATTTGGGATTAATCAGAGCAGTTGTGTGACTATAAATCCTGTCTGGGGCAAGTCATGACCGTCCCTTTTCCAGTCTTCAACATGTCCAAACTGGCTCAAAACAACAGTGCACCAAGGTAGCCACTCGTTTCTCATCAATCTCATCGAGATTTAGGGACAACATGGTTGATTTAGCCTCACAGAACTGTCCTGCTAGAAGGGAGCAGATTAAGTCAATCCCATTAAGGATCCAACACATTGAACGTATGACCCATATGGACTCAACGGTGGCCAGGCACAGCTCGAATGGTCCAAGTAGTCGCATCCTCCCTCCCTTCACCCTTTGTGTCAGGGACAGTCTTCCAGCCTGAGGGTTTTACAAAGACTTAGTCCTGTAGCCATATGGAGCCTTCACGGGGGATTGTAGACCAGCCGTTGTGACGAGAGCGTGACCGTTCATTAATGTTACTGTGGAGAAACAATCCAAGTGGTTATTCATACAAAATGTGTTTTTGTATTTAAAAATGCAATACGCATGCTAGTGGAATGGCAAAATAACACAACCTTGATGTTTTTTTTTTTTTTTATTAAGCTTAGAAAGCCGTCTTATCCACCTTGTCTTATGACCTTTTCAAATATGCTGTGTTTTAAATTATGGGAGGTGCTTCTGGTTTGGGAAATTCCACTCAAAAAGACTGCAACAAATTATTTCATAGCACGAGATTGCACAAAAAAAAATCCTTCATATTGACTTAATGGGATGTACATTTTCAGAAGTAAGAAAATAATATTAAGTTTGGTATATTAAAGTGACGTAATGTGACAACAGTGTCTATTGAATAGCTCTTTTGAGGCCGCTGCATTATTTTCCGTATGATTATTTTCAGGTTCCTTTGTATTCTTCTTTGTGTAAATGAAAAAATGCGTTTGCGGCTTTGCTGAGTTAGATGTGTTTCCCGATCAACATATTTTGTTGACCCTTCAACAATATTTTAATCCAAATATGTAGTCCTGACCAAGTCTCTACCCCTAAACCTAACCTTACCCATGAGTAATCCATAAAATCATGATAAATTATAGATGAAAGACACTGATTTAGAAGCACCAAACACTGATTATAAGCATAAACATCACAAAAACTTTAAACTGGGTCTTCAAATCTGATCCATCTGAAACCATCCTACACAAAATGAAAGAATTGGGGCAACAGCTGTTAAGATACAGGGACTTCAGGACAATTCAGTATATGATGACCTCCAGAAAAACATCCTTTTTGTTTATTCGCTTCATGCTTTTGCATGCACTGCTTTCAGAGAATGTTATTAGCTTTGGTACGGCGTGTTACGTTGCTTAATACAAGCACGAGACTGCACCCGTTTAGTTCTTATAAAGGTATTAAATGGGGAAGATTTATATATATTTATTTTTCTCCTGACATTTTTCTCATGCCGATGTGAGCTGGTTTTATAGAGCCCATTTTGAAGCCCACCATCTCTACAGTTAGTTCAGGATTTATACGCTTGTTAGCTCAAGGTGATCTAATGAAAAAATGCTAGAATGGAACATTTGCAGCAGTGATAAAATACAAGCACTTATTATTGTGTGCCCACCTGGATCTTAGTAATAGTCATATTGACGTCTTTCATGTTAACCGAATGAAATGCGTCAAAGCATAATGAGTCACTGGTGCATCATAAAGTTTTCACACTGTTGTTGTGAACTACTTTCCCATAAAAATGCTCCTGCAAATCATGGCCCTGTTTTTATCGTGACAGTTGTCGTGAGAACCGGACTGGTAAAGCTCTGGCCTTTATGGAAGGCTCCTTATCAAGATTTAAGGCTGAACAACAAGCCTGTGAAGTCCTGACTTTAAGCAGCTCTTCTAGCGAAAAAGTATCAGGATAGACGAGCTTGCTAAATATGAATCTGCGGTATGTGCTGCTGGACAAAAAAAAAATGCTCGCCTGCGTATGCCCTCATCGAACTTCTTTTGTTTCCATTCTGATAATGTTTTGAGTTTCTTTATTGGGTGGGAGGAATACTTTTTGAAAGCTCAGCGATCTCTCGCAGCCCTGCCCCCCCCTCACGAAAGGCACTCGCGCAATTGCAGTCTAACACATGTCCGCACAAGCCACGCACAGGTCCCCACAACTGTGGTGGCAAACACTTTGAAAGGTGGGGCTGCATTTTAGGAACATTTGTCCCACAACCCGAACATTCCACATTCCAGCGCAGCAGCCAGAGCCGCAGTAACAGGAGCGCTGCTTGTGGGTCAGGATGAGCCGATGACTACCACACAGACGACGCAGAATGATGAGGGGGGCCTGCTTACATTACCCTAGCAACAGATCAGTATGAATCTTGTAAGGACACGGCTTTATATTGCCCATACAATCAAAAGAAAAATAAATGAAATGCTATTTTATGAAAGTTTAGTAAAATAGAAGCCATTTTTTTATATCGCAAATGCTGTTTTCAATCAAATGGACTGACCAAAACAAACTCACAACATGTGATATGAGTAGCTGATTGTCAGGAAAATGTCATATCTGTAATATTATAGCTTGTCACTTCTGAGTTACAGCGTGTATGTATATATGGATATTTGTTTAAATACCCTTTTTTCAACTAATATGAAGAGATCCACTTTTCTTCGAAAAAGGTCATTTTTTATCAAGAAAAATTACTGGACATAAACGTAGGAGGCTAAGATAAATACACATTTCAGAATTGAATTTCAAACAGCACTTAGAGACTTTTGTATCTGAACTCTTCATATATATGCATTCAGGTTTATTTCTATGTAATACATTTGTGATAGGTTTAGTTAATAATAACACTGGAGGCCTTTGGTGTTCTTTATCTTATCAGTGTCTTTGCTTTTCTGGATGAACTTCCTCATTCTGTGTCTTGCCTTTGTCTTTTTCTACGTGTCTGGCATTTCTTTTTCTATGACTCTTGTGCACCGTCTCTGTCATCTGTTTTTTGCTGATTCGTTTATGGCTGAACTCAGCAGGCCTCAGACAGCACTGAAATAGCCCATGACCCCACAGTCTGCCTGGAGAGCAGCAAAATGAGAGCATGTTCCTCTTTGGGAGTGTCCGTCTGAGGAGCGTCTGCCTGGGAACCCCATGTTTTGCGCCCCATTACGACGACTTATTTCTAAGGGAAGATTTATTTTCTATTTATGGAAACCCTCAAAAGAACAAACAAAGAATAAACCTCACAGATCCTGCTTTCTTTCTTCCAAAAAGAATTGCCGTTTTTTTTTTTATCCTAATCTGAAAGTGTTGCCTTAAAGAGGTCACAAAACCAGCATTACTTTCCTGTGACGCAACTCTATCAAGTAGCCCTCTATATTCTACCATCATAATGTTGATGTTTAAATAGCCAGGCAAGAGACATCAACACCAACTGACTCCATGCTAGGTCAAGGTATCTTTGTCATCATGGCAACAGTCTGACCTTTAATATGTTTACAGGAAGTGTTTTTAATAATAATACATTTTCCTTGTTTATGTTTTATGCGGTCATATAAAAACACAGAGATGGACACGAGGGACCTGTTCCATAAAACAAGTTTAACAAATAAGCCAGGCTTATTTAAGTAAGTCCGATGTGTTTGGAATCATACCAACTGACAATAAGTCAGACTAATTGAAATAAATCGGGCTTATTCAGTAAATTCGTTTTATGAAACAGAGCCCAGGCCTATATGGAAAAGAGAGTATTGACAACAGCACAAGGAATGAATTATGACTGACCTTTTAATGCACTGAGAGTAGACATAGTGACTGCAGCATATACTGTTGTTTACAAAAGAGAAAGAACTTTTGGATCGCAGCCCCCGTTCTCTCAGGAAAGTTTTGTTCTAAAGCAGTGCTATGAAAATTGCTGTTAGCATCCCGTGAGTGGCCTAATTTCTCTCCGGGCAAACTTTTTGTCCAGAGTGTGCTCCATAAAGATGTAATTAGGGGAGTCTTGTGCAGTTTATGCAGGGTCTTCATGCAAATCATTTTATTGCAAAGTACGCTTAATGAAGTGCATATTGTCGGTGATCTTCATGTGTCCGAAAGCTGTCAGCATGATTTTCCGAATTATGTGACGTGTTTGAGGGAAAGCTGTAAATTGAATTACTTTTAAGACACAGAAGCTGTGTAGGTTTGGGATTCAGCTGCGACACATACAGAGACATTAACTTAACAAAGCACAATAAGGGTTATGATCAACAAACAGATTTGAAATGTAACTTTATCCCGGACCTTGCAAATAAATAAATAAAATCAAAGCATAATGTGAATAATTTTATAACTAACTTGGTATTTATAAATAGTGCAAAAGTATTTCCGCTGCATTCATTTTACTGCTAATTATTTTATTGCATATTTATATAAACGTTTTAGTGCATGAATATGATTTTTATCGTTTGAGTATAACATTTGCTATGTTATTAATTACTTTGATGTTATTATTGTGCATCTTCGTATGCAAAATAAGTCAAACCGGGCATATTGTGCACGGATATTGTCTCATTATACAGGAACCTTGTTGCTTAGTGTCACTGTTGCTAGGTAAACAAGTTATTTGTAGCCAGTGTCAGATTTCAGTTGGGAGGCTGCAATGCAGAAAAACCATCCTGGACAAGATTTACAGGTGACTTTCGGTCCTGTCTTTCCCCTGTGGGAAGATATGTGCTCCGGATCACAAACACAAAATAAAGGCGGCTTGTTCTTATTAATAATATGAATAATAATTAAGATTGAAGCTACATTTCCATTATGTGTACTGGGTATCAAATACTGGTAATTGTTAATATACTGTAGAATAATGATTATCTGAAAGTCTTTGCAGTGCTGAGCAGGATATTCATGTTCATTCAGCTTTAGATTCAAAATATATTGGGTCAGGTGTACAATCAAATGTGATCGTATAGTTGGTCCGCATCTGTATAATGTGACCTTTGTGGTTATAAAATGCATTTTATGACTCATAAAACTGTAATTAGTCATCAACTACACCTATTAATAGTTCTGACATTTATGTTCCACTGTTCACAAGTTTGGGGATGGTAAATTTGAAAAAAGTCTTTTATGATAACGTATTTACAAAATACATTAAGAAAATATATTTTTTTGGTAATATATTTAAAAATGACATTTATTCCTGCAATTGCAAAGCTACATTTTCAGCTGCCATTTCTGCTGTTTCCAGTGTTACATTATTATATGTTTTGATGCTTAAGAAACATTTCTTAATCTTAAAGAAACAAGTAACGGCATAGCGTAGAAACAATGTGAATGAACACCAAAACAGCTTAAGCAGCAAATTTAGCAAAACACAAAATTTATGTCACTGTCAATACTTTTGGCCACAACTGAGTAAAAATAATAATTTACTAGTTGGAAAACACTACAGCTGTTTTGTCGTTAACACATCAGGCTCAGCTAGGGTCAAAAATGTTAGGTTTTTTTTTGTATGCATTATTTTTATATAATATTGTAAGGCTGTGAAGTTACCAGATTTTTTACAACCTCTCTCTTGAAACTGTGTTTGTTCATATCTTGTATACGCTTGAATTTCTCTGAAATGATGTGCATGTTTGTATCTGTGTGGGATCGTGTCTGCGTTTGTTGTCTTTGTTTGAGCAAATGGTGAAAGAAGCCCAGGCTTTCTATGGCCAGGCCTCCTGCCGAGCAGCTGTTGGCATGCTGAAGGAGCAGCTCAGCTTTGTTCTCCTACCACACTGACCGCTGAGTGCTTTCCCGTGTCAGCAGGACTGGGCTCAAAGCGAGGCCTTGAAGGACTCTATATCCGTCTGCTCATGACAGGGTGCTGTTTGCAAGTCTCCTTTTCCACTGGTCCAAGCTCAGTTTTGTGGCATATATTATGCTGATTAATACAATTGTTTGGGTCAGCACAGCCGGGCATGGATCAGTATAAAAGGAAACGAGGCAGCAGTCAGATCAAGGTAAGCGAAGGACTCCTGTTCATCCGCGTCAGTGCCACAGCAATTACAGACACTCGATCAGGGATTAAACACCCATCACAAGCAGATTGAAGACCAAACAAACATCATTCTGTTAAATCCATTCGGAGATCCGTTAAAAAAAAAGATTTAGTTATTCACTTTTGTTTTTTGGTGAGAAAAAGGTAGGTATTTAAACTCAAGGCGAAGTATTTAAAACTCATATTTCACTTAGGTTGTAATTGCACTGAAAAATACTGAACTGTGTGTTATTTTTTCAGGTAGCAGATGCTTTTAACCAAATACACGTTAAGTCATAAACACGTCTACAAAATACACATTATAATAATTGTTTGATACAACAACAACAATGAAATTAAATCTTTAATAACGTAGGTAAAATGTCCCTCTATTTATTTCTCTCACTTTATAAAAATACACATGACTGGGAATTTTCCAGGCCTTTTAAATGTCCCTGACATTTCCAGGTTTTCCATGACTATGCAAACGCTGAATAATCCCCATACACATGGTTTGTGTATTAAGTCGTGGTTTGCATTATCGTGTGCTGGGCAAAATGTAATCAGACTTGAGGACTAAGAAAATGAAATCAATTTAATACTTGGCTCCATATTTCCATTCATCTCAAGCAATCAAAGAATTCAGAAAAAAACCTTGCAAACCTCTGGAAGAGGGAACAGAATAAAACACCACAGCACCATCAGTATGAGATCTCTAAATAATTCAGCTCTTTAGCTGCCCCAAGTAAATGTCGGTCTGTTTTGATATTAAGAATGCAGAATCGTTTTATATAAGTGCCGCTATTATATTCGGCGGTAGAACAAATTTTACAAGGCATCCTGTGAATAATGCAGCTTGTTGAACTTACCATCCTGAGTTCTCAAACTTATTTTTTATAAAGAGTTCAGAACATTTTAAATGTGTCTCTAGCCAAGCTACATTTGCGAGTCATTGTTCATACACGCCTTTATTGTTGTGTATTCAAATGTGCAGCCACTTGTTTCCTTCAAAACAAAGCGTTGCGTTTATGAGATGTAAAAGGAAGTTAATTTGTGGCTTTCCCTTACTGAAACTGGCTACGATGCATGGTCTCTACAGACAGGCCTCAGTCTGCATTAGCGTTTTGCATTGTTGACCTCAAAGAGCAAGGTGTAACTATTTGATTTTAAGTTTAATGCTGTGGATTCTATAATTAGACTAGTCAAGACTAAGGTAAGACTAGTCAGCTTTGCATTGTGTCGATTCCAGCCTGCTGTGGAAAACTATTTGAGTTGCAGTCTAATTGGCCAAGAGGCCTTGCTAAGGGTAATTCAGTTAATCCTATTAGGCAGTGAAATCTACACTGAAACGTGAGGCTTGTATTTGCAGCAATATTAGAATGTGATACTTATGCAGATGTCTGAGACATGGCAGTTTATTTATAACTCTCTCCTCTGGAAGACGTGGAGAGGGATTAGTTTAGTGAGAGGTTAACGTTCATGCAAAAATGATAAGGAAACCCCTCAGATGGCCTTTGGTTTAAAAACCCTAGATGGCCATTGGGTATGCATGAGTGGAGACTCCGAGGGATGGACACCGTGCCAGATAGGAGTAGTTAATGTAGCCCAGGTGTGCAGGTTTCAAAATGTGCGCACTGGAAAAGAATAATGAGTCTCAAATCCATAAAAAAAAGCGAGTGGATTAGAAAATTTGATTGTATGGAAAAAGCTGCCTTGTGTTTTATCTAGGGCAGTAGGTTGTGTTGTTGCATGCCGAAGTGTCAAGTGTTGAAACGTGACTGGGATCAAAACAGGTCAAGGATTAGAGAGCCACTAGATTGATGTTGGCCGTGTCAATGTAAAGAAATAAACATGTGCCTGAAAGAGTGCTTAAAGTGTGACGTCTCTAGAGCGGAATGGGCAAAGGGAAAACCTCTTTTTGGACGTGAGACAATTTAAAGCCCTGCATTGAAATAATACATTATCTTTATACTCGCCTGAAATTGCTTAGATTACCGACAAGCAGATATAGGGGTGACTTATGTTTCAGTGGTAATCTTGCACACAAGTGGCTCTTGTAATCTAAATGCAGGATCAGAAGGTTTAGGCGGATTTGGCATCTGTGCCCAGAAGCACCTAATGCATGAACCGATAGATCTGTAAGATGAAGCAAGTGGCTCACATTTCCTTACTGCTGTTGGCCAGAACTGATCAGAGATCAGCTGGGTATGAGAGGAGAGAGTCGACAGCAGGTGTGTGGATCTGTTGTACGTCAGCGTGTGCCTCATAGATTGGATACGCTGAAAATAGACCAGAAAGCCCAAATACAAGATGTTTAAATAAAGTGGTAAAAACACTGCCATGACTAATATTATTTCTAATATTTAATGCGTTGTGTAATTTGACAGTGGAGGTTTTCTATAAAATAGTTCTGTTCCAACTTTACCATTTTTTTTTTAAACACTGTTTTGTTACTGCATGAATAGCATGAATAAACTGAGAAATAAACCGGAAGAAAATCTGCTAAAATCTTGGATGATTAAATACATCACCATCTTGGATTTATAAGGTCTGAGCAGTTTTGAGATATTGAGATATTGAGGTTCACATTTTTGCAGCATTCCATATACTTTGTAGATACATTTTTGTTTTCTAAATAAAAAGTCCCAAAACGCAACCAAAAAAAAAACATCACATAATGTAAATCAGTTATGAATAACTTTGGAGTCACAAAAACATCAGGACCTTGTAATTCCAAGGTGACGATATTTAGGTCATTGGCGATTGTACCACTGAACAGATGACCAGTTTAATTCTGTTCGCTGTTTTGTAAACCAAGCTTCTGCCAACCTGGCCGATTCCCATCTAGAGTAGTGGGTTACTGGGTCTGGGGCTACAGAGGTATAGACCTGCTTGAAAGTTCATCTGAGGCCCATTTGGAAAAACAATTACAAATCTGTTGTACATGACAAATAGAGCATCTTAGCCGTGTCATCTGTTTGCTCCTGTGACTGAGAAGTGAAGTGTAAAATGGGGCAGTTTTTCTAGCTGAGTGAGACACAAGGGAACCTGGCACCCAGAAGTAGGCTAACAAATTTCCACCATCAGGCCCTTTGTTGTTAATGAAAATGACACAAGGGGGAGACGACAGGCATTTTCATGTGACCATCCACACAGACCCGGTGGTGCCCTACTGACCCAAGAGCGCTTCATAGAATGTGGCTAGCACCCTTCACTGTACACCAATAAATTCTTTGTAAGACAGTTTCAGACACCACGGCAATATATATATATATATATATATATATATATATATATATATATATATATATATATATATATATATATGAACTTAATGTGAACTTATAATATATATATAACGTATAATGTTAATTAATTTGATCAAAATAAGCTTTCCTAATGTAGCTGTCTAATAAATCGAATGATTGTAGGCTCTTTGATTCCTTTTTTCTTCCTTTTTAAGTCGCATTAAATAAAAGCATCCACTATTAGAATATAACAATGACATGGAACCAAAACAAAGTTATTCAGACACAATGACTGATTGACTGATCCGGCTATGCATGCTCGATTGTTATTAGACATTATTATTAAAACATAGATTTTGGAACAATGACGTCCTTTCCACATAATCTCTTGCTTATCAACCATCTCTTGCTCTGGCCAGAGGCCATGATGAAACGACTGGTGAACATGAGGGCAAGTGCTTTCCTACCCAACAATACTTTTATTCTACGTTCCTTAAGAGTACGAGGCTTTCTGCAGAACAGGGGAAATTCCACACAGAATCATGTGACCTGCAAGACCGGTACCCAGCAATTTTATGAGCACAGAACTCTTTGCCCATATTTGTGAGTATGTTGGATTTTTCAATTTATGATGCTTTGATATCATCTTAATCTCTTACTTTTATCAAATGAAGCATAATAATAATGGCTTGCTTTGTCGCATAAAAGGAAATGAGTATATATCTTATTACGAACATGAAAAGCACTTAAAATATGCTTAAAAAATACATGAATAAAATACGATGGCAAACTCCCCTCTTGTACTTTCCGTGCGATGGTGCATCGCCATAGAAACGTTCCACTTTAGCAACAGCACTGTCACGCGCAAACTGGAAAGCGACCAAGAGAGAGATCAAATGGTACACCATGAACATTTTACATAGCCTTAATGTTTTTTTTTTCAAATCAGCTTTATTGCAAGCTAATGGTGTAAAGTTTTATGACAGTAGCATTTCAAACGTTCCTGTGAGTCTATCTACTTTATATGTTTGGCCTTAATGTTAATATAACACTGTCTCTTAAGCCACAGCACCTAAATTCCGCTGTCTCTGGATAAATTATTGGACCATGTCAAGCTGTCTTCTGGCCTGGCAGGAGGGGGGCGACATGCTAACTATACCTGTGCTCGGATCGGCGTAGGCTTGCGTAAGCTTATGACACTTTAAATGGCAATTTCTTGCGTCCAAGCACGAACAAAGTCAGAAAAATGGCTGCTTTATCTGTGTGTGTTCGCCAGCCACATCGTGCTTATTGCCATTAAAAGGAAGTGTCTGACATATGGTAAACACTGGTTGAATTGGTTGGGTGCAGTGGGTTCACGCACACACACACATCTGTCTACACAACCAAGCCAAGTCCATTTTCTAAAGACTACGTGTGAAATCAAATCCTTCTCCCAATATAAAGTTCTCCACTGGGCTCGGTTGTTTTTAGCTTTTGGGAAGCAAGCTCGACTGGAAGCTGGTTGCTGTAAATAGACTCTGTAAATGTGACTTGGCTCATATGCTCTAGTTTGCAGAATTCCCTGAACATTTGAAAGGACCAGACAGGATAATACAGATCTGTTTCTGTAGCTCTCTCTCGTAAATCGCTTTATATGAAAGCGTCTGCCAAATGAACGAATCTCATATGTTTTTATATGAAGTATAAAAGGCTGTGAAATGATAAGAATAGGCAAGACTACAAGAAGAAATAAAACATGGGCCTTTTGGTTGGGCACTAGGGTTATAATGAGAAAATGTTCGATATTACCAAAACAACTACAACAAAAACACACACATAAGTCCTGACTCGCAGTTAAAATAACCGGAAGGCTTTTCTTCCTCTCTCAGTTTCTTAAGTTATCCGCTATCTGCTTGGTGCCATGCTCTTTTAAGGTCACCACTTCTATCAGAAAAAGGGCCAGCGAGTGTGAAATATTGCTGACAAACTGATAACAGCCACAGGGCCCCTTGAAAGTGTAAAGGCGTGAGTATGTGAAAACGAGAGCTGTATGCTTAGTGAACCATGTGAATCTTAATTAAATATTTGCCAAAATAACACCTTTCTCTGTCTCCACCCGAAAACGGAAAGCATGTTTTACAGTAGGCCGCGTGCTAATATCACTTGTGGATCTTTTGTGCGCTTATATCAGCAGCACATGATCTTTTTGTTGCAGTTTGACTTTTGATACGACTGAAGGGTTTATTCAGAAGTCAGCAATATACATGTGACTTAAAATAGCAACATTTTACGAATGGGTATGTCAGTTCAATCAGTAGAAGTTGCCATGTGATTCTGGTTGTTTGCAGGCTGACACCAGCTTTGGCCAGTGTTTTGCCTGTAAGTCAGATAGAGTTATTTGGAAGATTCCAGCCTGTTTTTATTTGGAAGTTTCCACCATAAAAGTCACACACTTTGTAGATAGCTAATGCCAATAAAGTACTAACAGCTGAACTCAACAGGTATTATTTAGGCCACCAGGTAGCAATATCTTAATAAAGCATGGCCCAGTCGTTCACATAAAAAAGGGAATGTTACAATTTGTAACAACCGACATGTCAGTGTTGATCTGATTTCTAAATGAGCATAACACAAAAACACAGCCAGAAATGACATAAGGAGGATTTTCAGTCATTTCTCAATAATACCAGCTGACCATTAAAGCTATTTGTGAATGATTCAGGTCCTTTTGCAAAATAAAATCTATAAATCTGTTCTGTGCTATTTCATAACACAAAAGCAAGAGTGTTGAAATATTCTAAAATCTGTTGTTTTCAACGGGTGAATTAATCTAAAGCGCCCTCCTGCGTCTTTTCTTATTATAAACATACAAAACTACAGAACTGGTTTATATAGAGCATATCTCCCCTATGAATTGAAAAGATGGGTGTTATTGTTATTGTCATTGTTAGGTATGTATGTTTTTTTTTCTTTTAAAATAATTAATTAAACTGTATTTTCTGTAAATAACAGGCTTACTTTGACAAAACGTGAAATTCTTTGAAAAGCGTGCAGACTGCGCCCTCTCGCGGTCACACATTTACCGCACTCAACTTTTTTTCTTAAATTCTACACAACAGCGACACCTGTTGATATTTCCCGAGATTATTCTAATTCTAACTCAAATTAGAAAAACCTACATAAAGAAAAAATGACGACAATTTCTGAATGAATTTATTAATTTATTTATTTAGCTAGTTAGTTATAATCAACCTCAGCTGCTTTGCTGGTTCCCTGTTTGGCAGGGAAGTCTTTATCCGGTCAGACAGCTTTTTAACTAAAGCCAAAAGTTTATTGTTTTATTTTCAAAACATTCGCTGTTGCGAGTGCACGTTCATGCATTTTCATTAGGTGTCGGCTCCTTTAAGAGCGCGAGCATTCCGAACCCTGCTATGACGTCAGAGCAGTAAGACGCTGGCCGAAAGTCGCGAAGGGCTAGTGCTCGTCTCACAGAGGAGTAGGGTTAGAGCGCATGCTATTCTCGACTTTTTAATTCATCGTTTGTGTTTTTAACTCGCTCGGCGGGGCTTTCGAACAGCCCGTGACACTTCGAAGCCGTTAAATCTTAAACTGGTTTTATGTAAGTCGCCTTTTTACTCTCTGAGCTCTGAATTGGTGGGTTGACCCTCGACATGGATATTAGCTAGCTTAGCTAGTCACCGAGAAACCGAAGTAACGGCGCATCAGAGGGTCCCCGTCAAGAGTTTTATCGCTTTTAAACGCAGTTTATGTGCCTGGGATCGAGCGCTCTGGGGCAAACCATCGCCTTGAGTGTTGCCAAAGAAAAACTGAAGTTCGGGAGAAGTAGCTAGTTGTTGAAGTTAGGGAAGAAAAGAGGTGGGAGATGTTGACTAACGCCAACAGTCCGCCGAAGTTTCCAAACCAGCAGCAGCAGCAACAACAACAGCAGCAGCAGCAACAGAATCCAGCCCAGTTCATGATGGGAAAAGCCTCACTTCAGATCAAGAAAAATGCCATAACCGACGACTACAAGGTCACTAGTCAGGTCCTGGGACTGGGCATCAATGGCAGGGTTCTGGAGATCTTTCATAAGAGGAGTGGGGACAAGTATGCTTTAAAGGTAAAATTGAAACACTATATGCTGTTATAACATTATGATCACGATTTAAACGGGGACGCGTCTTTGTGATTATATGCAAAAATAACAACAGGCCTCAGCGTTGTTTTCAAGTCGTTAAAAGGTCTGCTCTGGCACATTCACATAGCCTCAAATCGGCGTTTTATTCTTCATTCGGAGAGTTTCCCTCCAGGGGATTTAATAGTAATCAGGTAGGCCTTCTGCAGGTGTTCTTCCAGGGTACACGGTGATTTGTGAGTGAGTTAATCATTCATTTTAGGAGCACAATGGAAATTGGACAGCCATCTGTTTTATTAAGAACCAGGTGGCAGGTTCCTGTTCCAGCTGGCCTTTGATATCAACGACTGTATTGGGCAGAATGGTTTGGATGAGAGGGCAGATACTGACATGACACATTCCACCTCCATTATGAGTTTTTGTGTCATTTAGACTGACGCAAATTCATTTGTAATTACGCAAAACAGGAAGGTGAATCTTGTTTTGGTCAGGTGATTGTGGAATGGGTGTGACGTTGACTGTAGAGAATGGAGTTGAAGTTGCCATGTGCAGGTTAACACCAGCATTGGCCTGTGTTTGGTTGACTCAGAATTTAGAAGTTTCAAGCAAATAGTGTCACATGATTTTTTTTTTTTTTTTTTAAGATAACCTCCTAGCAGTATCTGACAAACTGGTTACATACTAAAATGATCTGAAATGATCAGGTGTGATAAGCGTGGGCTCAATTCCCTACCTTAAAGTTGTTCCAAACCTGTATGGTTTTTTTTTTTTTTTTTTTTTTTTTTTCCAGCTGTTGAACGTAAGATGTTTTGCAGAACGGTGGTAACCAAGTTAATAAATAATGACAGATTTTTAAGTTTTTATTTTAAGCCGCATGAAAACCTGTCATCAATGTAACTTTTAACTGAATTAATCCATTCAAATAAACAGTTTGATCTATTGGAAAAAGTTTGATATTCAAGTTCCTTGTCAATAAAGTTAAACTATCTAACCTATTACATTCTCTTCAGATGATTTCAACCTATAATTTGACAGACAGAAAAGGATAAAGAATTATCATATGTTCAATTTGTCTTAATTTGGGCTTTGTTTGGCACTTTTTTTGGCCCTATAATTTCTGGCCATTGGTTTATTTGCTTTAATTGTGACCTTTTTTTTTTCTTTATTTTTCTGAAGTTTAGTGTTTTGTTATTTTTGTGGAAAATAATGAAAAGTCAAACTAACTGCATAATCAATCAATCAATATATATATATATATATATATATATATATATATATAAAATATATATATATATATATATATATATATATATAGCTGCACATCGTGATGATATAAATTATCAAACGATTTCCATATTAGTAGTAGTACTCTTATGTGAAGTGTTGTCAGTATCCTATAAGGTATGTGGTGACCTCTTCTACCAGGTGATTGCATTTCATTACCACACGGGTATTTGGTTCTGGCACTTTTTGATGAGCTAAAATACAGCCAACGAGACTTGGGCCAAAATGTGATGTATGTCTTAAAGGTCGAAACCATCCACTTCTGCGGGCGACTTCTTCCCACTCACTGTCTGTGCTGCTGTAGCAGCAGAGTGGAAATGCAGAGGTGTTCGTTTACTCCCTCTTAACATTTGTTGAGATCTTTTTAAAGTCACTTGTTCTAATCGAAGTGGACTACTGTAAGATCCAGCATTGGCTTCTTGTTTTAGCTCGGTGGGATAGGGTGATTCTGTTGAAGGAAAGCCCTGTTGATCTTCCAGGGCCGCTGATGATGTAAGCACCCTGGCTAGCTTTCTGTCATCGTGCTGGATCTCTGTGCTCTCCGGTGACAGAACTGGCTCAGCCCCGCATTCATCACTGCCACACGGCCTGGCTGTTTTTAGCTGCAGAAGAGCTTTGCGTGCTTGTGGGAGGCAGGAAAGGAGTGAGGGTCCAAAGCATGTGATAAATAATGACTGATAGCGGTTTTGGAGAGTCCATAAATGATCTGCGTTAGGAACACAGACGCTGGAGCACCACTGTGATTTAGTGTTTGTGCGTCAGGGTGCCTTTGATCCATATGTTGGGGAACATGAGTCATAGCTGACCTGACTGATTGTTTAATTAATTTGACCTACGAAGCCGTCCACCCCACAAAGGAGCATACTTTTGTTAACAACAGTGCATGCGCCTGTGTACGCGTTTAAGGAAATTGGCTTGTTTTTTATCTAGAGCACATTTCCTGATTTCATATACCTGGAATTTCAACCTCGATTCACTGGTATCATCTTTTTTTTGCAGTTGGATGCACGAGGAAGACAAAAACAATGTTGTTTTCAAGCCAAAAAATAATTAGCTTTGAGGACTCGTGTTGTTTAATGAACAAGAACATGCAGATTTTAACTTGTCAAGGATCAAAGTAATTTGCCCTTCTGAATGAAATGCAAAATTCTATCAAAGGTCTGTCAGGAACTCATTTGCAAGAAACCACAAAAAAGAAGCCCCGCAAAAAAAGCCTGTAAAACCAGGACATGCTTTTTTTTTTTTTTTTTTTTTTATAATAGTAAACCATTCTCTGTGTTTAACATTTTGGGAGCAAGTAGCAACACATCTGAAGCAGACAGACTGCCTTTTTTTTTTTTTCTTCAGGGAACAGAAGACAGCACTTCCAATGTTTTTCTCGGAAAATGGTGCTTTGTTTTGCAGATTTGGCCTTAAATCCCTTTTTATGTGATTATACCATATTTACTTCCTCTTTGATCCGTACGTCAGACATGTGAGCCTACGGTGCATCCTCTGATATATTTTACTGATGAAGTCGAGGATTAAATGCCACATGGTGTCTGTTCTTAGATGCTTGTTTGTGGCTTTTATTTTCCCTGTCCATGGGATTCGTAGTAGTCTGAGGTACACCTCAGTGTTTCCTACCTAACTGACATACAGCAAAATATCAGATTATTATATTTTATCACTTACAATAGAAAAGAATTTGACTTGCTGCATTTAATCAGTAATTTTACTGATGGCTCAGAAAGTAACTTTCCTTGAAGTGTTAAAGTAAATCAAATTATTAATAGTTTGATGGTGGTCTTTGAGGTTCATTAGATTTCTTGTAAGCCAACGCTGTTCTTAAATGTTGCAAATATCACATCAACCTTTGTTTTAAGAAAATGGGAGCTGTAAAGTACATAAATTCAATGAGAACAACAGGTGCTGTGTGGCCTAAGTTAAATCGTCCCAAATTGGCTGTGTGTTTAGGGCAAAGAAAAATGGCAAACATTCATATGAGGTAACCCTGACAGGACTCTATCTGATCGGCGATCGATCTGATCTCATGTGCGACCTAATTTCTCAATGGTGTGACTAAAAAAATTCTGACTAGCTGTTTGAAGGGGGAAAAAGTTTCATGCACTCTGAAAGTCTTCCTGTGTAGAACACTGCACACATATCCTAAGCACCGTGAAATATTATTTATTTAGGTAATTTGTATAATGGTATTTAATGTTCTCTCTGAGGGATAAGCCCCCCTAAAGATGAAATCCTAGAGTCAGAGCCAACTGAAATTAAAAGGGGGAAAGTGTATATGTGTGTGTATATGTATGTGTGTATATATATATATATATTATATTATTATTATTATTATTATTATTATTATTATTATTATTTTATATTTTTAATGTATATATATTTATTTATTATTATTATTTTATTTTTTAATGTAGAGTGGCTTTTTTTTCTGGCTAATTTAGATTTCTCTTCATGTTTTAAGCTTAAATTTCAGCCAACTTTCTTGTAGAACTGTGCTTCAAATAAAGAACTTTGTTTACCAGATTATTGGTTAATCATTTACAGTCAACACTGCCTATATGGACAGTGATTTAAAAAAAAAAAAAAAAAGAGATGGGGGGTGTTTGTATATCTGTGGTGTTAAATGCGATGCAGCTGAAAATTTGGGTGCATCAGCACCTCAGGAAAAAATTGAGGCGCGTCAGTGCAAGCAGTGTAAAATGTTAGTTTAGAGCCCTGCCTGAATCAGTCGGATTTGGGTTGTATGTGTCCATAGAAGTTAGATCTAATGCTATTGTTGAATAGATTTTAGTTTGACAAAATGTTATTCTTCTATACAGTTTGTATCATTTCATATGTCAGTCTGTGTTGACTTCCTAATGTTACGATTGAGGTTTATTTCTAACACAATCTTGTGATAAGGCAGTTAGTGTTTATCGCTGCTTTGTTCTTTCTTTTCTTTTTTTTTTTAATGCAGTGCCCCCTGAGCAATAGGACAAAGTCTTCTCTATTATGTGTCATCTTCTAAAATTGACTAAGGAGAACTGTTTATGTTCATAAAGAAAGGCTAGTGACCTTAAAGGAACAGTCACTCAAAAATTAAAATTAACCCATAATCTACTCTCCCCCAAGCCATCCTAGGTGTAAATGACTTTCTTCTTTCAGAGGAACACAGAGTATTTAAAAAAATGTATCCATGCTCTTCCAAGCTTGGTGATGCTAGTGGATAGGCTGTCAGAGGTCACCCAAGGAGTTCAAAATCATGGCCACTATCCACCAGCATTATCAAGCTTGGAAGAGCCAGGATAAATAGAGAAAGAAGAGAGTCATATTCTAGGATGGCTTGTGGTAATTTTTATTTTTGGGTGATCTACATCTGCCATTTAATTTAAGCCCAGTTTTCCCCTTTTTTTTTCTTTTTTGGTGTCCCACAGTGGCACTATTAAAATGTTGAACTTTCAGTGGTTTACAATTTCTTTTTTTTTTTTTTGGTCACTTTTTAGTTTCCTGTTTTTTAACCACAATCAGGACAGTTTTAGACAGCTTCAGGTGCTGTGGTGGCTGCTTCAGCTTGCCCTTCATCAACCTGTCACAAAAGGGAATGTACATGTCAAGAGACATGTAAACTTGTTTACACAAGCCTTTTTAAACACCTTGGAATGATAAGATCATGGTTAAAAGTTGGAATGCACCACACAGTTTTTGCCTTGATTTTACAGTTTGGTTAAGTCGACACTAGCTGCAGAAATTCAGAGCATAGATGCATATTTGAGTTGACAGATTTTCTAGAAAATTGCACCGATATATTTGATTCAGTACGGTCGGAGGATATCGAACATGTTTGATATTTTGAGTTGATTTTAGAACGCACAGGCCTCATGTTTTCTGCTAGGTTCTGATCCTCAGTCGTTTAGAGTTTCTCCTCTGTGATTTGTTATGAAGCTTATAAGTGTATGGTGCCCAGGCCAGTATTTTAAGGTCTGTTCTGTTTTTAAAAGTTGTGTATACTGGAATTCTAGAATTCTATATGTAATCTATGTTGAAAAGGCAATGATGGTTCTGTGGCAAAAAAAGCTTGGCTAAATGGAGTGTCCTTGATGTCCTCTTAAACAAGGAAGTCATGTGATTCACTCTTCCTGAATGCTATTTAAAATTGGTTTCACTTTATATGATCTACAAACCGCAAGGATTGGACATTTATCTCCCCCCCCCCCCCAAGAAACCGTGTCCATTGTGTATTATAATGGAGTTATTTGAATGCTGAGAGGCTTTTAGTAAACGGTCAGTTTTTATTTCAGTTCTTCTGTTAGCCTCTATATGTGCCTTTAGAAGACTTTTCTGCTCATTCATAATTTTTGGTTAGCAACATGCAGTCTTTCTGGCGTGTTGGAAGGAAGTGGAAATAAAGCTTTTGTTGCTTTAATAGATATGATAAACAAATTGTGCACTATCAGAGAGAGAGAGAGAGTATAGATTTCAAGGTGCAGCTCAGATAATGTGTTACTAGATTGATTAGATGATCATAAGATATTAAGGTAATGGAAGGAATGGATCATCCAGTCATAATGAATATCTACGGATGTGGGCTAAAAGGAAGTAGGCCTATTTGCATTTACTTTTTTTTTTTTTTTTTTTTTTTTTTTTTTTTTTTTTTTTTTTGTGTGTGTGTGAATGTTCACATAATATTTGTATATTACAGCATATGTTTGTGATATTCAATTTATTAATTTTTTAATTTGTTTTATAACTAAAGAAAAGTTGCTAAATAGTTTTATAACTAAAGCAAAGGTGTGTGGATTTTTTTTATTTATTTTATTTTTTTGTCTGTTGTTTTGTAGCCTAAGTCAAATCAAATGTTGCATCTGCCTGTTTTCACACTGTTTTTGTGACTGTGATAATATTTCTATTTAGTGAGGGTTGCTATGGTGTTTTTTAGCCTAAAGTAGTGGTACAGCCACCTGGTATTTTTACACTTGGTCTGTGTATGAAAGTTACGGACTTACACACACAAAACGTATCTTAAGCATGCTGGCTTATGGCTGTACTTCTTCTTCTCTGTCTCTGTGAGACCGTTGACTGTTAAGTTATTTTTCTAGTAGAACACCAACCCTGGAGCCACACCTGTGGCTAAATAGACAAATAGCTTAATTTTTAAATGTACTTATTTTAATTTGACCTTGTATTGTTTATGTTTGGGTGTATCCATCTTGCTTATTCAGTTTTTTACAATGTGCTTGCAGCTGACAGATTTGTGTAATTTGCTAGAATTATGTAATTTAAGGTTGGAAATTGGCATTAGTGTTTTTAATGTTTAGTTTTGACAGAAATGGTTTGGTTGTGGTCCTATTTTAACTTTGTGGTAAAGGCCCATAACCTATGCATGTACGCTGCCCTATTACAGTAGGCTTCCCTCACAATTTAGAAGAGATACATTTTGAAATGTTAAGTGTTTTTTTTTTTTTTTTTTTTTAAGAAAAGAAAAAGGGTTTTTACTCTATGAGTCCAGTCTAATTATAATGAAATCTACTTATTAGACTTTGACATGAACAGTGCCCTTTGTAGGCCCTTCCTCTATTTCCATGGAAGTTAATTGACCACATCTACTAAGGAGTTTCCCATCTCTCAACCAGTGAAACAGGTGGAAAACCCCTAAGGGAAAGGAGATGACTTAGCCAAACACAGAATCATGATTGCTGAAAGGATCATTATCATTAGTTTAGTGATGGTGATTTACACCAAAATGTCATCTGATAACGCAGGGAAATTACATCAGCGAAGTGTCAAGTTTGGTGGCGGTTTTCAGATTAAGAGGAGTGGGAATCAAGTGTAGTGAGCTCTAATGTCTCAATAAACAGTCAACTTGAGGAAGTGGGGACAGGATGTTTGGTGGACTTGTAGAAGTGAAACTTCTAACCGTCGTATGCATTCTTTTACACGCAAGGACACCTGGTGGAGGAATCACGTATTGTGACAGTGACACTTCGTGAGCACATCTTTTTTTTTCACGAAAAATAGTAGTCCATTAAAATTTGTCAACCTACAGCGTTCCTCCTTGTTAGCGGTTTCTGAAATTGCTCCTTGTTCCCTTTATAGCCCAGTGTTTAAAATATATGAGCCATTTCATGCTGTAAAATTAGTCTGTTAAAAAAAAAAAGGTTTATTCATGTAGATGTTCTTTTCAGTTTAAGGTCATTTTTTAAAACCCCCAGTTATACTTAACAAAAATCAATTTGTTACTTGATAATATATTAATTTTAAAATAAGTTTTAAACTTCATTTAAAAGCAGTGTTTCATGAGTTGTTGTTTTTTGTACATTTTTATGTTTTTATTTTTTTTAATGATTCTCTGGTCACATTTCATCTGGTTACATTGTGCACGCAAAACTATTCAACTGTGCAACACTGCAATCAGTGCAATATTTTATTTCATTTTAATTCACCTTATTGAATTCCCTTCCAAATTTTCAGTACGTGATATTTGAGTTCTCTATTGGTCAAACGTCACAGGTCGGAGGTCAGCCAACTAAATGTGCAGTGGAACTTGAAACTTCCCCTTGTGTGCTTATTCTTCCATTTTCCAGTGTTTGCATACACATAAATGGAAGAACTTTAGTGTGACTGACAACTCTGCGTTAATGTACAACCTTGTATGTCATTAAAGAGTAGCTCTGGGAACTATTGCCAAAAAAGTCATCGCTATCTTTTGAGGTTTACAAACAGATTTCTTGCTCTTAAATGAAAGGTGTAGAAAGCAGACAATCATTGTGGTTTTAAACGACTCTTTATGATCAAAACATGCCTTCACATTTTTTTTTACACTTTTCCAGTCATTTCTTAATAAAACAAATATCTTGAAGATGCATGCTTGCGTGTTTTTGTGATTTGATATTGTTTCAAATCACAAAAAGTCAGGTTTGTGTTGCCTGACTTTGACATGTATCTAGAAATATTAGACGTGTAGGATGCAATATCAATCATTTTACTTTTTGTCTCACAGAAATGCACATTTGACAATAGTAAAAGCTTATGGCACATATGTAAATTTACTTTCATTATTAAAAACGGTAACATCAAAAATAAATGAATAAAAAATATTTTAATATTTCTTAAAAGTAGCCTATAGTAGAATACATTTTAAATAATAATAACCACAGTTAAAACCACATATAGACTATAGCATGTCAATAAAATAATAAAAATGCAACTATTGTTTCCAGGTATGAAAAATAGTAGCCTAGTCTAAATATTGTGCTTAGTATGCACAAATTAAGATATAGCTCTTCTTTAACACATTTAATACATATCTGAATTAATAATATAATATTACAGAGTACAATACCATGGTGCAGTTAGCGTTACTAGCATTAAGTCCATGCTAAATGGCGATTTGTAGATTGAAAACCCTTCTGACTGTATTTTGTAAAAGTTGTCTAAAGGCTTCTGGTCAATGGCTACCTTTACATATGCCCGAATAATATTTTTATTAATCCAAATGATGGCACAGTCAGACAGAAAATCCTCCATGTAAACATCTCAAGTGATCTGATTAAGCTTATTCTGAATAAAACCGAATGGAAAGGGGTGGTGTAAACCTGAAATGTGATCAACACCAGGAGAGCATGGTTTGTTAACAAATAAAGATATTTGCCTGCATAAGATGGTGTTTGGTTCAATCTGGCCCTCGGGCTATAATGGTTGATTAAGAAAAGTTAGGTACACCCAGTGTTCAGGGTATCAGTGAATTCAGATACTGTCGTCACTCTAAAACCCTTGCAGTAATCTTGTGAATGAGTTCAGATCTTTTCTAGTAAGTTCAATTGTCATCCATTGGCTGCAGTGCTTGTAAGTGCTGTTGTGGGTTTCTAGATGATGTTTTGGCAGCAAGGGAATAAGGTCTAGACGCATTCGCTTTCCACAGCTCTTCATGTGCGTACAAGCCCAAGTGTCTGGCCCTAAACTGTATGTACGTCATAGGAAGAAAATAAAGGTGTAACAAATTAAAGCGCTTCAGTGACAGAAAGTGTTACCAGCTGCTGGCCATGGTCTGGAATCAAATTACTGATAACAGGAAATCAGTTCTGAACCAATAAGAAGACTAATGTTATGATATGTCATAGACAAAGGTGTTTTTTGAGTTAAGTCCGATGCAGATGTCTTTAATCAGATCAAGACTTGACACAAACATGTTTACTCTGACATGCGGATGGCCAGTCCTCACAATAAACAATGGTCTCTTAACACACACATGCACGTATCCCAAACACATACTAGAGCACAAAGAGCGGGTTAATACCGAAGTAGCATGGTAAGTAGCTTACAGACTGTTGTCTCCTCAGTCCCTAGTAAACAGAAGCAGGTGGAAGATGCTAGCCTTCCACCTCCAGCCCTCCCTTCCCTCCCTCTAGAAACCCCTCACCCTGCTCTTTTGTGTTCTTGAGGAGGGGATCTTTTGTACTGGGCCTCAGGAAGGTGAATGGGCCACATCTGCTATTCTCCCACTGAGCGGGTGAAGGCAAAACTCTGATAACAGATGGACACGATTTTCCTGCAGATCCACTGGTATTAAAAAAGGGGGACTTAAGAGCAGAGTTAAAGGAGAAAAACAGGATTTTAAACTTTAAGGCTAATTCAATATTTTTGCTTATTTTAAGTGCACTTGGCTCTTTGTTGTGGCTGTATGCAGATGTGAAAACCTGACCAGCAAATTGCAACCAAAGGTTCTTATGATTTGATTTAGGCATTAGCGCTACATTGTTGCTTGACTGTTCATGTGCCTGTAACAAACCATTGGCTAAATGAATACAGAACATTTACTGTTGAGTGAACTCTCCCCATTTGGGCTAAAGCGAATTTAATCTATTTAAAATCGAATCTGTTTAACTTCAAGTGTACTTGGAGTGGCTGTAGTACGACCATACAAAATTCAGCTTTTTCTCCTTATAACTGTGCTTGTGTGTACATTTAGTTATCATACAGTGAACTTGAATGGCTTTGTGAGTTTCGATTAGAACCATTAATTGCTGTTATCATGATGGCTTCTTTGCATGTTTTTTTTTTTCCCCAAACATCGTGCCCCTATGTCACCGTGGGTGTCAAATTTGTTTGCGTTTGAATATTTTGAAGTCTTAGCAGGTTGTTGTTTATTGTCAGGACATTAGCAGGATGTCAAGGGTGCTTCGGGGCTTGGCAGTGAAATCGGAGCACCCTCAGCCCCACCACATGTTTCATTGGAGAAAACCAACACCCTCCCCCTCTCACACGACACCACACGTGACGCCACCCCTTCTTTCCTATCCCCTTCACATGCAAAACAAAGCTTGTGCCACCTGCCATATGTCACTTCCTCCCTGTCACTCACGGTTATCCATGCCAGATTTGTTAATGACATTTAATGTCTTAAAGTCACTACAGTCCTGTCCTAGTCCTGTTGCATTCAGGCTGGACATGTGGCCGCTCTTCCAATCTCTGTTCCTGTGACGCAAGCTGCATGCACCTTGTGTACCTTCAGACCTTTTATGACGCAGTTTCATTTAGAGTTCCCTTATTTACACAGTCACTGTATGCACAACCTTACTCAGAATGACTGTGCCATTTAAAAGCTCTGGTGTAAAAAATGATTTAACACACAGGCGGCTGATAAACGTTTTAATAAAACAAAATTTGATTTACGTTTTTGGAGGAATGCTTTTCTCTGATTTCAGGATGTACCAATACTCGCATCACTTTATAAGCCATGTACATTGAGAACATGAAATAATAAAAACTGTATTCAGAGTTAGCTGCAAGTAAAGAAAAACTGTAATGAATCTTCACATTGGTGATTAATTGTCCCAAAATACAAACTGTCAGACTGTTTCTTTTGAGTTTTATATCTGGTTTACAAATTGTCTCCTCACACTCTGAATTGCATGACGTTTTGAGAGAGATCGGACCTTGTGTTTTGTTTCAGTAGGACGTGCTTCAAGCTTTTCTTTCTGGTTTTCACAAAAAACAGGCATTAGTCCAGTGACATCAATAATTGGTCTGTGTTGGCTTGGCAACACTTTCCGTTCTTCAGCTTTGCGTATAATTACATGTGTTGCTTGAACAATGAGATGTCTCACCTTACCGGACTGAGCTTTGTTATAGACCTAGATACAATACCCTGAGTGTTTTGTTTGCTTTTTACACACCTGCCACTACTTCTTGTCATCTTGTTTTTCTTGCATAATGTTGCCATGGATTATTTCTGGGAAACGTTACACAGTCTATAGTTTCTGAAAAAGCCACATCATGTAGTGATTTCTGGTTAATGCAGGAAATGGATCTTTACTGGTCTTTGCCAGACAGAGCTGTATTGTGTCCGATCACCCATCCTCCTACAAGTTAGATCAGATGATACAAAATTAAATCAAATCACTTTTGCAAGATGTTCCATTACATCAGGAAAATAATCTATTATTTACTTCAATGTTTATTGCTATACATTACCAGTCAAAACGTTAGAATCATTTAAGACTTTATAAATTTGTTTACCAAGACTGCATTTATTTAATCAAAATGTTAAAAGTAATCTTGTGAAATAATATAACAATTTAAAAGATCGGTTTTCTATTATAATGTATTTTAAAAAAATCCTATTGTTGAAAAGCTACATTTTCAGCATCTCTGCTCCAATATTCTGTATCAAATAATGCTTCAAAAATCTATAATCTATTCTAATGTGCTAATGTTGTGCTTAAGAATTGCTCTTTTCTTCTTACCAAGGTTGCATTAATATTTTAAATTTGATGAGCAAAAGAGACTTCTTTTCAAAAGTATTAAAATCTTAATGAGACTGAACTTTTGACTGGTAATTTTATATTTGAATAAATCCTCTAATGCTGTTAAATAATAAAACATTGTTTGCAGTCATCAGTGTTCATTTTCTCAATGGTTTATTGCAGCCAGCAAAACGATTACATCCTCTGCAGCGCTTTGGAATAGATGAATACTAGTCATTAGACAATAATTAGAAAACTGAAACCTTCCTGTTTACTTGAGTGCATTTAACTTTCTGTTTTAAAGTGATTTTTAAATGATCGAAGAGGTCGTTTATCAATAAAATTAAAAACATTTTTAATATATTTGATTTTTTAAATACCGTTATTAATGTCTCACACATTTTACTTAAAATTCGTCTTTTTGGATGTTGCTGTGGTATGACGCACCATTTGAAACCGTGTGCATAATGGTAGTAAAATGTGTTTTTTAATTCTAAAATTTGGTTTGAAAGCTTTTGTAACAAGTAATACTGCGTGGATATTGTCATCTACCCTTTTATCACATCAGATCGGTCTCTGAGTGGAAGACCTTGGTATATGTGAGTAGTCTTTTTAAAACAAGGTTATCCTATCTGTCTTTAAAATGCCATCAAATGTCAAAGCATTTAACAAACCCTATTGTGGCATTTGAAATGATAGCAAGTCAAGTAGAAGTGGAGTCATTCAGGTCCATCTCAGTCTAGTCTACAAAATATTTTACAAAGATGAACAAAACACCTCTTGTTCTACTAAACATTAGGGAAATGCCACCTTGAAATGAAACATTACCGCTGTCTGTCTGTGCTTGAGAACTGCAAGGCTTTGGTGAGAGAAGGCTTTGTGACTGCTACTGTCTGTCGTGCAGTGTGTGGGTGATGTGACCATTTTCACAGATGAGTTTTACACTCTACATATTTAATTTTTTTTATTTACATTTCCGATGACGATTGATCCTCTCGCATCAGACAAGTAGGTCTGAATCACACCTGTATACACGGCTGGCAAGCAATTGAAGGTATCTAGCTTTGCCAAATAAGCCGTTTAGCCCCCCTGTAGGCTGGTGTGAGGATATGAGGTTTCACAGGCGCGATGTGGGCGGTGTGCAAAGGCAGGAATCCTGAGACCTCTAAGCCGGCTATCTGGACAAGAGAGAACGTCTGCCGTCTGAAGCCCCTACTGAAGGGATTCTTTCCACTGCTTGTCATACATAACTGTGTACTGCAGTACAACATGCTTTAATAGTGGCCAATTGCTTCAGTGTTCTCACAAGGGAAGAAACGTAAGAAATTTCCAAATCTTTCTTATGTTTAACCATTTTCAGCTTTTTTTTTTTTTTTTTTTTTTTTTTTGTCAGTGTCCTTTATCCCAGTGATCTTCTTTTTCCTAAAGGTGCTTTTGTCTGAGCATGTTATTCTGTTCTCTGCACTCCGTATGCCTCTTTCAGTGAAGTTATATTCAGTTTGCTTCGCGGCTGCACTATATATTGTTTTTAGTGATATTTCAGTCATTCGTAGGATTGGGAGTCTATATTTGACGTTTAGTTGTGAAAACAACACAGATTTTCAAAAGTTAGGGGTCAGACTAGATGTTTGTTTTATTGTTATCCGATTTACATTTGGCTAAAACCATGGGCTAGTTGACTGTAGCAGAGTTTTATTTTTTTTGATAGAATGTAATGTGTGGATGTCAATTGGTCATCCGATAATTACACTTTAAAATATCATGCGGTAAGATAACTTGGGACTAAACTCTAATATAATAAAAAAGAGTAATGTATGTATGACCATTTACAAAAACAGTGCCTAGATCTTGATGTAATAAGGGGGGGCTACCTGTAGAGGGAGGCAGAACTCCAGAAATCTGGTTGTTCTGCATTGAGACGAAATATACATTACTTTCTTTTTTTCTCATTTATGCTTTTTGCATAATACATTATAAGCATCTATATTGTTTTGTGCGTTCTTGATTATGATGATGATAAACATTTGTCACAAACTACAGTTGTGAATGATGAAAATATTCACTCTCATAACTAACTGATCTTTTGACTTGATCTTTTTTTTTTTCATTCTTTCTTGAAGATGCTTCACGACTGTCCCAAAGCTAGACGAGAGGTGGAGCTGCACTGGCGGGCATCCTCGTGTACCCATATCGTCAGGATTATTGACGTCTATGAGAATCTCTACCAAAACAGGAAGTGCCTTCTTATTGTAATGGAGTGGTGAGTCATGAGCATCATCATCATTTGCTGTCTTCGGTTAGGAGATAAAAAATGCCCTATTTTTTTGGCCATTTCTGTATTTTACTTCTGTTTTAGCCAATTTTCCATTTATAAGCAATTCATTATTCTGTGAATGTGAATGTTTCATTCATAAACAGTTCACCTAGAACAGGGGTAGGCAACCTGCGGCTCTGTAGCCGCATGCGGCTCTTCAGCCTCCTTGTAGTGGCTCCTGATGGCCGTGACAAAAAAACATGGAATGTTTTTTTTTTTCTTTTTTTCTTTTATTATCGTCATTATGTGTTCATTTTGTTGCACAATTCCTCTGGGGTTTTAGTTGATACCATCTAATAAAGTTTTTTTTTTATAGTTTGTCACTGAAAATATATGTCACATCAACGTCAGCAGCCGTCTTTTAGAAGTTTATAAACTCTGTAATTTTTTGCGGCTCCGGGGGGAGTGGCTCACACAAAGTGGCCCTTTTGATAAAAAAGGTTGCCGACCCCTGACCTAGAACAACCCTTAGGATTTTTTGCTCTGTGGGAAGTGCTGATGAGCGTTATGATCAGACATCATCTTTATTTGACAGGCGCCCCAACTTGACTTGAAGAGTCATTATTTTAAGGGAACAGAAAGTCAAGTGGAAGTAATATTTCAGTAGTAACGTTTGGCTAATTAGAGTTCGAGTAGACATTTCATGAGCAGTATAACTTGACATTTGCAGTGCACCCAGCATTGTCTGATTGTATCCTGAACTGCATTGTCATGAAAACCTTGATTCATTTAGTTACTCTTTCTACACAGCCCCTTAACTCATTTGTAATGTTTTGCTGAGGTTTCAGTGCCTCATCTGTGTAAATAGTTTACCAGCAGGTGTTTGGAGTTTGCTTACGGTAAACACTCGTATACCTGTGCGCCCCTTTCATGTCTGAGCAAATTCAGAAGTCCCCTGTCTGATGACGTACCTTCTAATGTGGTGACCTCTGCTTCATATAGACTAGATGTAGTTGCATAACCAGATGCCGTTGTTTCCCACACTTGCGACATGTATGCTTGCTGGTACCATCCTTCTCGGCTTACCACCGTTGGTGTGTTCCTCGTTAAGGTAGTTGAAGCCAGGCTGCTTCATTGGGACGGCCCCTGCTGTAATCAAAATGCAAGTTGCATGGATTCAAGTTCTCGTATAATGACACAAAATAATAATGTTTTGGTTAAAGCCTGCAATAGGCTACTTAAATTGCAAACTACTGGTATGATTATTTAAAAGAGTTCAGGGAAGAGAGAATGGCAATGCTGTGAAAGTGGAAAGTGTTTTAGTATGTTTTCACATATGGTACGTCAACATCTATAGATCTATTTATTTCAGTTATTTTTTTAAAACTAGAGACACTGTTAAAACATTTTCCCAAGGCTTCAAAATGGAAGTGTTTGATTATTTGATATATTTCTTTTCTTCCAAGATATAACACCCAGACTGTGCACTAAATGCATAATATTTGCATAGAATATTATTTAGTATTGCTTCCTAAGCCAGTTCATGACGACGTCTTGTCTAGTTTCAACATGATTTGGCTATCTGAAATATGCATGCTTTCATTGAAAACATCAAAGGGATGTGCTTGTGACATCTCCTTTCAAGTGTTTGATCTTGAATTTACACACCTTTTTATTATATCAGATATGATGATGTGAGGATCAGAAATCACACCTATCTTTTTCCATTTCTTTGATTTGACTCCCACATTTTCTTTACCCCCGTTTTGTAGGAGGTCAGATACTGTGTTTGTCACTGTGTTGAACAGCTGATGTGAGCTTTTCGGGTGAAAATTCTTGGTTTAGAATTTTAACATTTTTATTTTTATTATTTTTTTTTTTTCTCATCAGAGATTATGCAGATAGGGATAAACCAGAATTATATAATAGATTGTTTAATGACAACAAGGTTTGTAGAACGTTGACATGCTGTGTTTTGGCATTTTAGCTGTCCCTTTCTGAGAAATTTTATCTTTTAAAGGAACACTACACCTAAAATGTACGGTTGAACCTTTGATGTCACTTGAAATCTTTTAAATGTTGTCCTTGTGACCTTTTTAGACCTGGGAACATTTCAGTTAAGTTGTTGTCTATCCCTCGGTTTTCTTAAAAAAATTAAATGATAAAAAAATAATGATGATGATGATAAAAATGTCTTCAGACCTTCATGAATGAAGGTCTTACAGGTCTGAAACGACTTGAGGGTTATTGGTAATTCACCACTGTTAAAATGAATTTTTAATAAAACATTTGCTTGGTAGTTTGTGCTACATGAGAAAACTGTGGAGAAAGAGCTGTGCCCTTTTGCCTAAAACTTTATCATCAATAATGCACTTTTGATTTTGATGACTCTCCTCTCTTGATCAGACTGTCTGTGGGCAGGAATACCAAAATGCAGAAATTTGATCTGTAATTTTTAACAAAAGTCCAGAAGAGGTCAAAAGTCTGCAGAATGGCATGTAAATTCACAGCCAATTCAACAAAAATCAAAATGAGAGTTTTGTGCTATAATAGGTTATACTGATCTTTTTAGCGGAACTCATTTTGTGGAAGGTCAACTAGATGGGTCACACCCTTGTGTGCTCCTGAAATTTGCAAAGTGTCTTAATCTAAATATACTAAAAAAACTGCAAAGAGAACCTCTCCTTCCTGTACATTTCCATATTTCTGCACAATTAATTTCGAGCCATTTGGCCCGTCACAGATGCTCTTTGTCTGATAGGTGCAAAAAAAAGATATTTGATATTCTGCTTTACAGTCCAATGTTTTCAGTTTAGCGTAATATTGTTTCATAGATTATGCAAGATTTCATCCATTGTTTTGATGTAACAGACTCATAGGGAAGTACAGTGTTTCTTTAGAATCCGTTGAGTCTGTTTATAAGACAGAAATGAGTGCGAGGAGCATGTGGTATCAGTGGCTCATTGGGTTATCATTAATATCTTATCGATTCAACCATATAAACTGCTGATAGTCATAATGCAAATATTAAAATAAGCTGGCTGAAGGTCTATCATAGATTGCAGAAGCTCATGAATAGATTACAAGAAATCAGGCCAGACACATCCAGCTACTCATCACACAGGAAACAGAATCTACAGGTCATCAGAACTGAGTGTGAAGCAGGTGATGGAAATGGAAAATGCCAACACTGATGTTCAGCTTCAAATATGGCCTTTTTTTAGGAAAGAAATGCACATAGAAATGATGCTGCAACTCAAGCCTTGTGTGGGGCTATGGCGTTTTGTACCATAAATCACATGCTTTTGAAATTTCAACGCCTAAGCTTAACACTTTTTTTTTTTTTTTTTTTTTTTGCCACATTCAGCTATATGTCAACTAGATGGGACATGAAGCGTCTGATGTTTAGTGAGACTGAAAGCAGCAAAACGTGATGTGGTTGTTTTTAGCCCCTGTCTTATAGGCTTTCTCAGTCAAAAACTCATACGGTGTTTTCTTCTTCTGTCAGTCGTTTGATGATTTCACCTGAAACTGGTTGCACTTAGTGCCCTAAAAATGAAACTTGCCTTGCATGCTGCGGCCTATAGTGGAGATGTGAGAACAGCATGATTTTTCACATTTAAATAGATGTACACTGTTATCATCCGTTTGAACCCTCTTTCACAAATGATCATTCTTTATCATTACAATAGCGGATGTGCTTGTAGGACGCAAAGTAGGCCGAATGCTTTTGAGTCTAATTATTAAAATGATAACCACACACCCCTGATTCATCTTTTACCCCATTATTATCCCCCTCCTCCCCCCAAATAGTCAGACAGATAGTCTTTCTAAGCCCACTGACCCAGTTTCTCGCAACTGGCAAGTTTTCAAGAAATGGAGCTCACATGACTTGCACACCTAGCAGTGGTTTGCTATAATCGGAAATGATAACCACAATGATGACATGGGGACAAAGGTGAAAAGATCCCCCCCTTGATGTGTGTAGGTTTTTTTTAGATGCATTTCAACAAAGTTGTTTTTTGCAATCTTCAGCACATATACTTTTGAACTATCAATGCTTTTAGAGGAAACTAGCTATAGCTGCCTGAAACTATTTCTTTCAAGTACACTGTTGTACATTCAGCCAAATGTGGGGTTTAATGTAGTAGTAGTAGTAGTAGTAGTAGTAATAATAATAATAATAATGGTAAATGACCTTAAATACATAATATCAAGACAGTTGTGTAATGTTACATAATAGCGTAATCCTTTTACCTAATATTTTTTTCTTCACCAGTGTATTACTTCAGATGTTTTGTGATATGTCAGCTGATTTTTGCTTTGTTTTAAAGCATGGATGGTGGTGAGCTGTTTAGTCGGATTCAGGACAGAGGGGACCAGGCATTTACTGAGAGAGGTAACGTCATTGTCTGCTCTCTTATAAAGTTTGTGTATATATGTATATGTATGTATGTATGTTTAAGAATGGCAAAGTAGGCCCATTTGCCACAATACTTCAATATTTTAATTGCTTTCTTGTTCTGTTGGATTTTCAGAGGCTTCTGATATCATGAAAAGTATAGGAGAGGCCATTCAGTATTTACATGCAATAAACATCGCACATCGAGACGTCAAGGTAATACTCTCATGACGACCACTGCAGTTAAATGAAAATGATTTGACTTCATAGTTTACTTAACCTAATATGCCTAAAAATCCACTTTGCAGCCAGAGAACCTCTTATATACCTCTAAAAGGCCCAACGCCCTTCTCAAACTGACAGACTTTGGGTTTGCAAAAGAGACAACCTCACACAACTCTCTGGCTACCCCTTGCTATACCCCTTATTATGTTGGTAAGGATATCAGAATGATCAATAATTTGATGTCAGGTAGGCCATTCAATCCCATTTTTAAGTATTTTCATCTTTTTTTATGTTATAGCCCCAGAGGTTCTTGGTCCAGAAAAGTATGACAAGTCCTGTGACATGTGGTCTTTGGGTGTCATCATGTATATTCTGTAAGTGAATCTGTCTCGTATGTTGTGCATACGCCATTTTTCTCTGTCTAACTCCTCTTTTTGCATGGATTCTGCCCCTTTTGATTTTGTAAAGCTTGTCTGATGCAGCTCAATGCACTTTATTAAACTTGCAGGCTCTGCGGTTACCCACCTTTCTATTCCAACCACGGATTGGCTATATCCCCTGGTATGAAAAAACGAATCCGCATGGGGCAGTACGAGTTTCCAAATCCTGAATGGTCGGATGTTTCAGAGGAAGGTATCTGTCAAGTTCCTGTTTTGTGAAATCAGCTTGAGAAACCGTTCTTAGAATGCTGTTATCTTCAAGTCATTTGTTTTGCGTCTTTCTAAGAATGATTATCGATTCGAATCACTCTTCCTTTTTTTTTTTTTTTTTTTTTTTGTAGCCAAGCAGCTCATCAGAACATTACTGAAAACTGAGCCGACACAAAGGATGACCATCACAGAGTTTATGAACCACCCCTGGATCAATGTGAGTGAATATAATTTATTTTATTTTTTTTAATGGATTCTGTGTTGATCTTTGTACAATATATATGGCTTACTATGTTATATGGTTATTCATCTGGCTATAGCAATCAATGGAGGTGCCACAGACGCCCCTACACACCAGCCGTGTTCTGAAAGAAGAGAAAGACACATGGGAGGATGTCAAGGTGAAGCTACCCACAAATAGAAGTCTTCTCAGAACATCTCCTGCATGTTTTTTTTTTTTTTTTTGCAGTCATTGCATGTCAGATCCATATCTTCCTTTTGCTTAATGCTATTATGTCACTGTTCTACAGGAAGAAATGACTAGTGCCTTGGCAACAATGAGAGTCGACTATGAGCAAATCAAAATCAAGAGGATTGAAGACTCGTCCAATCCACTGCTGATGAAGAGGAGAAAGAAAGCCAACAATACGGCTGCCGAAAACGAGACTCCCGCTTGCTAAGGACACATTCGCTCTGACGCACACACGCACAGACAGATTTTTACCATACATCAGTTGAAATCTTTGATTTAAGAAAGCAATAACTCATCAAAAAAGTTAAAGCAAGAGTTTTTTTTGTTTTCTTTTAATATTTCTTTTTAATCACTCAGTATCTGTAACTAATACACCACTTTGCCATCAAAACAAAGGGTCTGTACAATTATGATACAAGACTATACATTTTGGAGTTGTGAAGTCCCTGACAGCCACTAATTTGCTCCTTAAAGTGCTCACAAGTACTGTTTTTCACAGGGTGTTTAGTGGGGTAATCAGAATGCTAAGTTAGTTACCTTTTGCATTATTATTATTATTATTTTTATTTTTTTTTTTACATCAAAAGCCATTGGTACATGAGTTCACAAGTTATACACACTTGACACCGTTTGTTTTAATGATGTTCCATTCTGAGTTATGGGACAGCTCGTAAAATACGTTGCCCTGTAATAGAACGATTATTCAGTTTCCTTTTCTTCTGCTCATGTTCTGAGAAGCCTATGCATAGTGCTAGTTTTCCTGTTCGTTCTTCATTATATTTGTCATTTATTTTGGCACTTGAATGCTCTTTTACAGTAAAAGACAGTGCTGGTGTCCAGATGGAAATGTATTTTTGAAATGACTCTTTGAATGTAGACGCACTCTGTTCTTTACTGTGAAAAATGTCTGTCAGTATTGTTCAGGGTTCTGTCAAGTAAAATACAAGATCTTTTTTGAGCTTTAGATCCAATGAGCCTTATGTTGGTCTTCAGATTGAGAGGAAAATCGCATTTTGCCCTGCTTTACATTTGATTTTATGTAAAGCCAATCCAGCGCGTTTTTTTTTTTCAGCCGATTGCTGAATTGATACGCTTTCACGTTGTTCTGGGTGCACAGTGATTTGCCTTGAATTGATTCTATGCATATTTGTTTCCAACTAGTTTTTCCCTCCAGAGATTTGTAAAGCATGTCAGCACATGCTGGCATTTCATTTAACAAATACCAGTTTAAAAATAAAAAAAGGTAGACGTGGTTTGCTGCTGTTTAACTCACAACCTTGAACCGCAAAACCGTCTGTATTTTTTTTCTCAAGTGTAAAATGAATGAATGATGAAATGGGATCTTTGTGAAGGTGATGGTTCTACATGTGTTCTCCAAGCCATCAGCTGTACTATTCATTATGCCAGTGTTTTGTTTTTGTTTTTTTTTGGTCTTTTTCCATGCCTACCATGCAGTAAGTGTTTGAATGCACCTGAGAGCAGTTTATAGGTACCAGGTGTTTGATAAAGGAACAAATAAAAGCCCCCTTTGCTTTAAGGCCTTGTGTTTAAGGGATGCAGGGAACCCTACACATCCAGCAGACCGATTTTTAGCTGCACTGATTGACGAATGCCGACAGGTTGTATCTCGTTTCTTTTTCTTTTCTTTTTTTTTCTAAGCTGTATATTCATATTTGTTGTCTGATTGATCCTCTTTTTAAGGATATGATTTAATGATCACAAAGTTGAACACGCGACATCAAGTGTACTCCCAAGCAGCAGATATCTGCTAAATGATTTCAGTGCAAATGACAGATTCTGAAGGTTCTTTCATATTACAGCCAAGTTGAAAAACACATTAGAAAGGCAGATATGTGTCCCGTTTTTAGTATTTAACTGCTGTACTTATTTCTTGGTCTGCTTCAACTTTGGATTAAAACGCCTAAAACCCAACTGTCTGTGTCTCATTTAAACTTGTAGAGTTGTGTTAAGACCACTGTTTATAGTACGAACACTTTCTGACCTGTATATACAGAAGTGTTTGTGGAATGTTAATGTTTTCATACTAACCTGTTAAATACCTCTCATTCGTTGCCCATGTATATGTAATTCAATTCTCATCATGTCAAACCAAGTAATAAAATGCAGTCATATTACATCTAACAATCTTTTTTTTTTTTTTTTTTTTTTTTTTTTTTTTTTTCTTCTTATGTTAACACTTCTCGCCCATTACGCTAACGGAACAAAATGAGATTAGTTGGATTTACTAATAAACTCTCCAGTGGATGAGAAAATGTTTAAAAAAGCCAAGCGAAATTGAAGCTGTAATTAGACTCAGTTTTGTTTACGAAGAACTCGAAACAGTTCTTTGCTCAGAAAGGATATTGGCAGTGTGGGTAAGTTTCCTAATAAATGTATATTTAGGGTTAATTTTGCTGTTTGGGGAAGCACCTAGTGTGCACAGTGTTGAGAGATGGCTTTTACTACAAGACCAGCATGTTGAAAGTATCACCTCAAACCGTCTCTAAAATGAGCTATAAAATAAGCTAGATTTTATTAACTACATTTCTCACAGAAAAGGTTCTTGTGGCGATGCTATTTACTCTCTTTTCTACGCAGTTAATAATATTGTTCTGCTTATAATCAGAACAAACTGTCAGGTTCAGGAATAAAAGATTTCTGAATCAGTGGGGATCAAAATGACAAAAAAAGTCTATCTTCGTCGCTCAAAAAGTAAAGAAGCTGTAGCTGTAGATACCATATTTTTACTGACATGTTTGACAAAACAACCAGTTTCAACCAAAATTCTGTCATCGTTTACTCACCCTTAATGAATTTCTTTGTTCTGCAGAACACAAACCACAAAAACGTTTGTAACCAGGCTGTTTTGGGTCACCATTGACTTCCATAGTAGGACAAAAAAATTCTCTGGAGGTCAGTTCATACAGATTTGGAGCTACTTGAGGGTGAGTAAATGACAGAATTTTTTTTTTTTTGGGTGAAATATTCCTTCAAAGCTGTCAAAAATGTAGCACACCTTGGGCCACAGGATATCACACTAGCACAGCACGCTTTCAGCAAAGCCTAGCCTTTTGATTCTTTTTGCTGATGAGGGCTTTGTCGCAGCAGAATGGTTTTTTTTTTTTTTGCAGTCAGACTTCTCTTAAACGTGCCGAGACAGATCAGTACCCTATTCATCCTGCTGCAGTGTCGAACAGATTCCCCGTTAAGATTCTCTGCATTATCTTGTCTTCTCTGTGCATTTGTCTTACGTGGACGACCAGCGTTTTTGGAAGACCTAATTGTAGAGTGGGGATACTCTAGAAATCACACAGAGAATGACAAGCTCCTCTTGCAATGCTGAAAGGGTGATCACCATCCTTGACCTTCATCTGTACTGCCTCCTGTCGCAGGATTTTAGTCATGGCCCGCCATTCAACTACATTGAAGAATAAGCAAATTAGCACCAGGTGTCAGATTGGCATTAGGTTCTCTAATTTTGACTGGACTGTACCAGTCTGAATCTAATTTCAAAGTATTCTATACAGTAATAAAAATATACTTTATTGTTAGAAAAAATACCAGAGATGTGGTATTATATTGTTATGTACAGTATATTACACTGTATGTTTCACCAGGTAAAATGTCTTTACCTGCATGCCTTGCCTTTGTCCATATAAGGGATTTCCTGTAACATAGAAGTTCTGTTACTTCTGCGAATGACATTTTACGAGTTTGCCCGCTCATCCAGTCCTGATGTTTAATGGTAAACAAACTTGGCTTGCTGCCTTTAATGGCGGCTCGAACCCAATGCTTGGCTTGAGAGCCAAGTTCAGCCCACCATCGAGATAATACCTTTAAAAACAAATAAATAAAAACAGAAATAGAGGAGGGATGCCGGGACAGCACAATGAGATCTGCTTATATAGGCTTGTAATGATGAAACTGAACGATTAAGCTCCTCCTGAACCTACGTTTGGAACTTCATTATGTATGTGCACTCACTAATGCTCACGACAACCTATTTAGGACAAAAATTCTATAAAATTCTATAAACAAACCGGAAGTAAACATCAACGCATATTTGAGTGAAACAGGACTCTGTGAAATGCATGTTTGAGCATTTATATGCTTTATTTCTTGTAGTTTTCACGGTGTCTGCTAAAAGAGAGAACAGAGACAAATAAACAGCAAAAAGACATCAGTACGAAGCGTGGCTATTATTGAAACATTTTTAAGAATTTTTAAAAAAGTAAATATATCTCTGACTTTGACATTTACATCCCGTGCTGCTAATTTTTATAAAATTTCAAGTTACTCTGGCTACTCCGGACAATCTAGCTGAGTCATGCCACTGTATAAGAAATTATTCATCTTCATGTTTTTAGTAGACCACACATAAGGGAAATCACCCTTCCAGATTTACACTCTCATGTCACCCCCTGGTTACCCCCTAAACAGAGGACGAAAATCAATTTCATTTTTACATTGGTGAAGGTATAGTTATATACCTATACACACATATGTATATGTATATGTATATATATATATATATATATATATATATATATATATATATATATATATATATATATATATATATATATATATATAGTTATAGATGTAAATCCTCTTCCTTTTTTCCTGCAGAACACAGAGAAATGAAATATGTTGGGCCAGTACACACCACACAGAGCGAGGCCAAGCTGTATTCTCAGATGTATGTTTATTCGGTGAAACCATAGGCTCAAACAACAAACAGACGCTGGACGGATCAAAACACTGATCAGACAAAACCTAACCAATGTGTCTGTTGTCATTTGCCAGCATCAGTGTGGTGTCAATTAAACTTAGAAATAAGCATGAGGGAGAGTAGGGCAGGTAATTGATTAGGCAGGCCTTCGGTTTCTCCCTTATTCAATTGGTTGAGTCATTATTTTGAAAACAAGATTAAAAGGCAAAATCTTTTCATATCCAATGCATGCCATCATAGCAATTCACTAGATTTTGTTTCATTAATCTCTATACAGACCTTTGAGATTTATCCCACCAATCCAATTTGGCTGTTGTGGATTATAACGGCTTCCCTATTATATTAAAACTGACAAGAATTATGCAAAAACTGCTTGTATTGAAGCCCGTCGTCCAAAACAACAGAATGTACAACTATAATGACATGGTTATTCTTGGATGCTTGACTATAAATGAATTTTAAAGAGCGGTTTATAGCGGTTAATGTCAAATCTCATTCACTTGATGTGGAATGGTGTAAGATGTGGGTGATGATGTTGATCATTATCAACCTAGGCAAAGTGCATTTGAAACCATTTTGTCTTAAACGCAGTTTCATTGTTGGTAATCAAACATTTTTATAGGCATATGGCCAGTTGAGACAAAATGACTGCCGGCATGCCAAACAGAAACTTGTCAGAGCATGTCACTGTTTCAGAATGAAGTCTCTTATTAGTCCTCAGATGTTGGTGATTGCCATCATATGCAACCTTCATGCATTTAAAAGTAGTCATCATTTTACATGTGTAGTGAAAGAGGTTGTTTTAATTCATATTTGGTTTGAAATGATTAATTAAAATAAGTAATTGTTTAATTTCCAATGGAATATAGAATTTGGGGGAGAAACACAGCACAGTAAGAGTCAAGAATTTATTTGATTATTTTTCATGGACCCCTAAATCTAAATGATCTAAATACAGTGGCACATTTGCCTTTCCTCCCGTTTTCTTTTAAATAACAAACGCTCCGTTTCTCTTAATATACTGACTTTGAACTACGATCACTTCATACTTCATGCTAAAGTAGCAGTTCTAAGAAATACAAATGTGTAATGTTGTTTCAAAACTGAACTGTTTTAAGTTATACTGCACATATGAATTTAACATATGTGATACAGAGCGGCAAGTCTTCCAGGAAGTCTTCTGTGACTCACGCTCCTTCGTGTATCAGTGGTGGCAAAAGGTGGCATGACCATCCGCAACAATTTGGTAAGCTCTCACTGTGGTTTGGTGGCTGCTTGTTGCGCAAATGAAGCAGCTTCGGTTTTCCTATGTTACGGATAGCCAACATAGCCATGTGCAGAATGATAAGCTAAATCACAATACACCCATTTTCAATAGTTTCTGGGAAATAGTAGCCTCAAGTAGCCTCACTTTGAGCATAGTAAGATGTGAGAAAAATTCTCTGCCTCCTACCATAACAGTAGTGTAAGGTGGTGCAAGAACTGACCCATTAAGCTCATTGGCAGTATCCACTTTCCATTTTACATCCTAACTTGAGCATGTTTTCTCAGTTTTACTGTGCATGCATTGGCTGTTCAATATCGGTGAACAATTTCTGCCATATCAGCTTTTTCTAAAACTGAAAATGACTTTGGTAGTTCTCATTTTGCCACTTTATACAGGCCTTTAAGGGTTAAGTACATTCGCTTGTATGCGTCATAATGCCCTTCTATGAAAATATACTCCTAAGCACAATAATTAAGATATTTTTTTATTTAATTTATATTTTATTTAATTTATCACTGGGAGGTCACCATGAGCATAGATGTACTGTATATAAGCACACTATCCATGAGGCTATTGGTGCAGACATTAATATATGTCTTAAAGGGGTCATTAGATTAAAAATTCACTTTTCCATTTGTTTAAACATAAATGTATGTGTGCGTACACATCCATGCTATAATGACAAAAATCCTCTCAGTGTTTTTTTTTTCAAAATCCCTATTTTAAGCTGGGGCTGAGATCAGTTACTCGTTAATATTAAATATTATTTAAACAGTGAGAATTTTTAGAACTATATCTTGATATCATTATCGTGCTTGGTGTATACGTTGCTTAAGATTAAGGTTGGGACATACAGGACTTAACTCAACTTTGCACATAATAGGGAAACATCTAACAGGACTATGTATAGGTCTGGAGTCAGAGAAACTGTAGAACATGTAATTATACAGTGTACTGGGTATACAGATAAAAGTTAATTAATGAACGTGATGAACGGCATTTAACGTTAAAATAAATTTTATACCCAGTAGAAGAATTTTATACCCAGTTCTGATCATTTTTTAAAAATACTAGGTTAATCCATAGAATATAAAGCAGTTTTATCAGTTGTACTGGTATTCCTCTTACTCTTTATGGATAATATAACAGATAATATTAGACATCATTTAGTCGCCCAGAGTAAAGGTTTAGTTGTATATGAGAGTGATTTGAAAACAAAATGCATGTATAACAGTATTTCGTATACATTTCATTTTTGCTTAAAAGGTTCATGCCAACTTTGGTCCTTGAGGGCCAGTGTCCTGCAGAGTTTAGCTCCAACCCTAATCAAACACACCTGAAGCAGCTAATCAAGGGATACTTAAAACCTTCAGGCAGGTGTGTTGAGGCAAGTTGGAGATATCGGCTCTCCAGGATTAAGTTTGATGACCCCTGCCATAGAACAACCATTTTTGCCACAAAGAACCTTTTGTGAAACATGTTCTTTATGAAACCAAGTCTAAAGTGAGAAAATCTCTCTGCTCTTGACTAAATCATTTTTGTAACTGTGAAAAATATGCATTTTTATATATTTGTTTTCTTTATACAGTGCATGTAGAATTTCATATTTTTTCTACAGTATTTAATTTTTATTTGCTGACTCTTTAGTTAACAAAACTTTTACAGTTCCGTATCTGTGGTATCTGTTCGCCACAAATTTCTCTAAATCTGTTCTGCATCAGAAGACCTGATGTTTTGGTGCCACGAAAGCCTGTATGCGACTAGTAACTGTACAGAGAAACCCTGCAAGGTTTCATGCACAGCCTATAATTGTTTGCTGTCGATAGATGCAAAAGTGTATGGCTCTGTGCTCTATTGTTTTGCAAAAGCTTTCAATTTTAACTGCTTCCCTTAACCAGCTAACCACCCCAGGCCTTGCTTAGCATTCTGTCACAACTGAAACTAGCGTCTTGTTCCCATACTGTTTTGCTTACTCAGTAGCTCACGCCACGGTTGCCGGTTTAAAGTTCCACAGCCTTTCTTAGCTGTAACATAGTTAATCTCATTAGGGCGAGACATGCATTGCTGCAATTACAGTAAAGGGTTGTCTGCTAAGCTGCTGGTAACTGCTCTATTTAGGTCAGTTTTGAGGTTAACACAGTCACAGTTGAACCCTTACTAGCTCTCTTTGACACGCCCTGTAAATGATAGTGTTGAATGATAAGCCACAGGAGCTTTTTTATTGATATGGCATTTTTAGAATGTAGACTTGGCTACATTTACGCTCAAGGCTTGTCATTTAGTGTAGGAAGCAAACGGAAGACCAGTATGAACTCGTGTCAACACGAGGAAGGCAAATAACCACATTAACCCAAAAAGGAAATGTCTGTTGCGTTAATGAGTTGCAATAATTTATTGATAACATGTTTTTGTAAAAATTAAATACAAGCATAACAAACAATACAGTGAAACACGTGATGAAGTAACCAAAATAAATAAAGATCACCAAGACATAAATAGCAGTATTTACACAATAGTTTCAAGTTATATCAGCAAGTTGGCAAAATGCAACTAATCTTTAAGTCAATGTGACTTAAACAATCTTATGGTTTTAGTTCAACCTAAAACATTGCCATTGTGACATCCAGAAACTGAAGGCGAATGGGAAGGCGTTCCAGTGCATCATAAAGTAGTGTGATGGAATGGTGATGTGCAAGCGATGAATTAAAGGATGAAGTTAGCGCCATATCCTACAGTATGTGCTTGATCTGTCCATTGGTCCTCTTCAGATTATTCAGACTTGACTCAAGTCATGGCCACCGTGTAATCCACAGTAACATCCTATCAGTGCTTGACTCTCTTTGATGCCAAATACTGCTCTATGTACTTAAAAAGCATGTCAAGCTCTCCCATGGCTTTATAAACGCCATTTTCCTTCATCTAAAGAGAAAAGATGTGGTCAACCTTTGGAATAACTTTTAGACATAACTGAATAAGAGTAGAAGATCATTTCAATTGTGTAGCATGTTACTCTTATTAGCATTAACTTGCTGTATGAGACGTACCTTTTCATATGAGTTCTTTATGCTGGAGATCTCGAAGGGATTTTGGCAAGAAAAGTAATTCCTCTGTAACATAGAGAGATGCGTGTTATTTCATGTAGTTTGCAATGCTAAAGACAACTTCTTTGCCTCACAAAATCATTGCACAACAGGCGCTAGGTATTTTGGTCGATTTGCAATAGCTCTTGCCAATAAAAAGCCACATACGCTTTCTACATATATGTGCAAAGTTTCGACATCCTGAAGATGCCTGTACTACGTTTTTCGAAAAATAACGGTCACCATCATAACATTACGCATCTTAACTTTAGCAACATAATTTTAATCAGTTTCCTGCTTAAAAAATACTAAAAACACCAGCTTGAACTGGTTTTCTGCCCTCCTAGCCTGGTTGAGCAGGTAAGCTAGCCGGTTTTAGAGGGACTGTGGCTGGTTTAAGATGTGTTTGACACCAAGACAGAAAACTGTTTGTGAAAGTAATGCATCATCCTTCATGCTTATACGATAATGATTAAAAGGCAGACTTACACATTTCAGTATATCCCGCTTGAGATCCTGAAATATATTTCCTATAGAGTTGATTGGTGCTTTGGAGTGCAGGTGGTCCTTCTGGACAGCTGTTGGCAGAATGGTGTCCAAGTAAAAGTGCAGAATCTCGTTCATGACATGACATCCATAAGGACTCTGTAGATCATATATGAGATTTATCCTTTATGAGCAGTTTCAGACACCCACGGTTATCGCACTTTGCCACCGCTGTAGCAATGTGCAGATGCAAGATGTTAGACGAGATTTTAGCTTGGTTTGTACACGTCTTGCACAAAACCTTCAGTTTCAGAATGATTACTTCTGCTGTTGCAAATTTTAAATGCGAATAATCGCTACTATACTACTGTGGCTAAATGAATGAGTTTGGTACTTACATTAATGTTATGTTGCACTTTTTCGTTCAGTAATGGTTCCAAGTCATCATTGGACTCCTGAGGAGAACAAATGTAAACAAAACCTCAAACCTCAATATACAATGAAAAAAGCAGAAATACCTTGCAGAATGGGATCTTCAAGGCTAAGGCTTAACTCAGCGTATCTGAGCTGGAAATACTTACATAAAACTTCTGTATTTCTCTGTATGCAGAACGGAGCTCCTTCAGTCTCACAGGAAAGCCTTCCACAAATGAACAACATTCAGTCTTGCAGTCGACTCTTCTGCATTGGGCACTGTCAGAAAGCAGAAGCATAAGCAGAGCAGAAAGGATGACTCCAGTGAAAACCATTCTTCAATCCTCTTTCTTTCTTCTTTGATTTTTGTCTTGATATTTAGCCCTGAAAAGAGGAGATGTAAAGAAGAGGTTTGGGGGTGCCTTTATAATGCATCCTAGCTTGCTGGGGTGGGGGGGTGGGGGGTGGCGGTGGGGTGTTGACTTACCGTCAATTTGGCTTAGTCTGTGTCATCACCTTATGCACAAACCATTTTTTCTGTTTTTGGAATAAAGAAGTTATAGGAAAATCGAACTAGCTGATGTCAGCAATACAATTTTCTAGAAGCTCATTTTCACTTTATCTATCTGTAAATTGATTTTATGATTATATTGTTCTATCTATCATTCCACTTGCCGAATCAGATAATAGATTAATTTGTACTTTGTGTAAATTACATTTCGAAAACTAAGAAATAATGAACTTAAATGGTAATTAAAAATAAATAATTGAATTGTCCTGTGTTCTCTGTCATATGGTTTAACCTTATCCGTTTGGTTTTTTTTGGCAGTTGCGGGAATCTTCTGCAAGTTTCTCAGACAGAAGCAGTGAACTGAACAGACGTCTCATCTCTGTCATTTCTTTTTACGCAGATGGTGGAAGCCCTGTATGTGCATCAAGCCAAGTCTCACAGGTGAGTGTAAACTCACACATACAGAGATGACTGTAAGGGGTCCAGTGTGGTTTATGGGTGACAATTAACTCCTAAGTATTTTTAACCACAGAGACCTTTCACATTTACTCTGGCCCATTGATTCTAAAATACTGCATGTCAGACTTGCTCCTGAAACTCAATTTAAATTTTTGGCTTACATCTTCTGTGAAAACTCCTCTTGGGTACAGTACGATTCCTGTTACGAAACTACGCAAATACTATAAATTATGTTAATTTATGTGTATACCATCTAAAAGCTTCCACAAAGAAACAACAATCTTACAGTAATATTAATACCGAAGTCCCCTGCTGTCATTTTTATAGTTTTTTTGTTTGCATGAAACAAAAGAGGGCAGCGTGATACAAGACACATGTAAGTAGTGCTAGTGTGAAATTAGCCGCCTTAAGAAAACACTAATTAATTACAATTCTCATTGATCAGATTAATTGGATGTTGGCATCCAAAATAACATATTACGGCACTTTTTAATAGTGATGTACATGGTTTGTAACAGATCTCTGAGAGAGACAATGTAAATATGTTTGCTGAATATTGTATGTTTTCAATCTATATCAAGCTACGTATGCTAAGCTAAGTATGAAAATTCTTGGACTAGTGTAAAATAAAACTGGAATTCTATATTTAGGTCGAGCTTCTTCTTTCCTGATGATTTCATGAAATTAAATGTCTCTTAAAACACGTAAACTTATGTCACCAACTGACAACACATATTTTCTGCTTCTGCATATTCTACTGTTCACCACAGACTGGTCATATTAAGTCGAAAATGTCACAATCACCCACAGTCAGTGAAACTACAGAAAGTTGCACAGCGAAACTGCATTTGGTGAATGAATTCCCATTGACAAATCTTATACAATGGCTTGGAAATCCACCACGTATAAATTTTATATGAAATCTCAAGGCCAATTATCAGTCTGAGCACTTTTTGCCCTGCCACTGTACATTTCAGACAGATTACTTTTTTCATTTTTCAAGCATAAAGCATCAGACGTTGCTCTTGGTATGTTTAATGATTATAAATCTTTGATAATCATTATACATTTGTCCATCTTTGTTGCAGTTAAAAGCAGTTTGAAAAATGTCAGTCAATTGAGCCAATGGAAAACAGTTTCTTATTTTTCTACAGTTATGCAATGCTCAAAAATGTTTCTTTACATCCTTGAATTCCCTGAATTTTATTTTGGTGCAGGTTATTACAAGAAATAAATGAGTGTTATGGAATATCATTAGCTGTCATTAACTGAGTAATGTAAGCATGAATGAGCTAAACTGTTTCCATTACAGACCGTTATACGATGTATGTAAGCATTTAAGGCAGCTTTTAGAGTGAAAGACTAGCGGTGTAAGCCCAACCCATGATGCAAAATAGGTGGTTTTCTTCTCTCCATAGTGCACTGATGTAAGATGTGCCTGAGATACTACTGACGGTGCAGATTACTGACAGTTAGCACGTAATGGAGGGTCTTTGGATAAAAAGACAAAGGAATGTACAATGTGCCTCCTGAACTCATTTGAGCAGTAAAACATTCATTCTGTGGAAAGCCTGAAACTGAGATCATTTTCCTCTTATGATTATTGACTGTGTGTGTGTGTGTGTGTGTATGTGAGATTTAGACTGGGTTCTGTAAGTCAACTGACCATTTACCAATAGAGTTTGTTTATAATGATTCATTCCTGTACCACTCTTTTATCTAGACTGTCACAACTCTGAGAAGGCATATTATGACTTATTTAGATGATCATGCACAGCTATACAGCTGGCCTGTTTTGATTAGGGTCTGTAACTGACTTATGTTTTAGCTAAATTAACTTTTTCATATCTGGCTAAATACAGCGCTGGTGCATACAGAAAAAGGGTAAGCTTCACATACATAGGAGACACTTTAATTAAAGGGATTGTCCACCAAAAAAATTACAATTTTGTCATTATTTATTAATCAATATTAAGCTTTTCCAAATCTCTCTCTCTCTCTTCCGTGGAACAAAAAATGAATAGATGTGATTTATTTTACACTTTGTGGCAACTATTACCAACATTCTATCGTTTACATTTTTAAAAGGGATAGTTAAAAATCTAAAAAGCTAAAAAAGCTAAAAATGACCATTTCTGTCACTATTTACGTCTGTTGTTCCAAACCTGGATCATTCTTATGTTAAACACAAAAGAAGATATTATGAATAATGCATTTAACCAAAGCCATTTACTGAGAAAGCCTATGTCTACTTTCGAAAACTCAAGAGAAACAATGAGCATCGGGATGTCTGGTTGAGATCTGGCCACATTTATTCTTGCTTTCCAATGAGACAAACAGTGCTTACATGTTGTTAGTACACAGACTACACCTTGCCCCATGACGAGGTTTGAATTGGTGATGCATTTGGGGCAGAGGTTAGGAGCTTTGATGGGAAGGCTAAAAAGGGATTTATGAAAACATACGTTATTCATACAGGTGTCTTTTCTTCCTCTTCTCTTATGACACTTGAAAGTATTTGCATATTGATAGATTCATGTTCACCCATTAAATATGAAACTGTCTAAAGAATACCAGCTTCTTAGTTATAATTCACCCATTTAAAGGCCTTTCTAATGTATTATCTAGATTCCTGAGCTAAATTTTAACAACTGTTATTCTCAGTATACGGCATTTCGGATTTCTTGTGATTTAACATTAGTTGCATAGGTTTTACATAAGTTAAATTGATGTAAAGTCCCACATTTCACGACTAAGAGAGTTTCTGTTAAGCAATTGGTAGTTTCAGCTAATAATTTATCTAAAATCATTCCAAAGCCCATTGACTTGTAATATTGGGAAGTTACAAAGGCTGTAAATTTGATATTCATCCAAATGATTTTATTAATCAAAAGATTGTGCTGATGAACTGATTACACTTCCTTATTAATCAGGTTTAATCACTCCCTTATTAATCCTTATTAGTCTTGCACCATGAAAACATTAATCATTTCTGTTTCTGGTGATTTTTATCACTACATGTATACTACTTTGGACCATATTTTAATAGATTTTTGACATAGATATGAACTGTTGCAAATACAATTTTTTTGATGCAAATAAAAGTTTATTTTTTGGTTCATAAGGGTCACTGCCTTTGTTTCTGTCTTTACTGTCTTTAAAGGAAGTTGCTCAACACACCATTCTGCAGCAGTTTCAGTTTCAAATTTTTTTCTTGAGTTTAACTGTTTAAGGTGTCAAAGCCACTGTTCTCATGAGCGCTCCGTAGTGACGCATTTGAAACGTCTGCTACAAGACGGCTTGTCGATCGGCACGTAAAGCGGAGCTTATGGCTCGTGCCTTTGCGGGCACTGGTACCCACATGACAGGTTATGTTCCAAAACAAAACAGCGTGCGTCTGCTGAAGCGTATATATGTATGTTTTGCTGCATAAAAGCTCCTCCCTTCCTGTCTCTGGAACAAAATGTGCATGACTTTTTTATCTAGAGACAATATCAAGAAATCTTAAATCTTAATATGCGGAGTTGCAAGTTTGTTTTATATATATATATATATATATATATATATATATATATATATATATATATATATATATATATATAATTATTGTTTTTAAGCAATGCATGTTAAATGCAAATATTAAAATGCAAATAATAAAACATTTAGGATCAGTAATATTTGTATCATGAGTAATGCAGTAGTTTTGAGAAACATTATTACACTTCAAAGGTCCCATATTGTCATATTTTTCACGTCTAATAAGTGAGGTCTAGGGGCTACGCAACTACCATATAAGTTTCAAAATGGTCAATCCACAGTAAACTACAGTCTGCATAAAATAGCTGTGATTTAAAAAAAAAAATTTTGTAAAAAATATGACGTCAGATCACCGCCTTCAGTCGTCACCCGAGCACCGCCCACCGTCCATGACGTTACTGACCGACAGAACGGACCGTGGAAAAGGTTAACTAGAAGAAACCAGATCACTCCGAAGATCTGACAGGATTGTTACAGTGAGGTGAATCACATCTGACCTGTAAGTTATAGTAAAGACAAACTCACAGTGTCTATCTAGTCGTAATGAAGGTGTATACATTGTCGGCAGGCAGCCATTTTTACAGCTACGTTATTATTCCAGCTGCAACTACTCACTAGTCCTGCTTATCACAACCATGCATATACAAATACACGATTATATATAAATTGCCAGTTTGTTGTTTTACACACATCCACACAGACATTATTTCATAAACGACGTAGTCATGAGATGCAATAAAACTTCAGGCGCGCCCACAACATCAAAATGCAATACTTTATTGAACCTTTTCTTATAAGAAGTGTGCAAACTCGAGCATTTTTGATGACCGTTTCTGTCCAGTCTGCTCTTTTAACCACAGCTGCCGAACAGAAAACAAACTTAATTAACCAAGATGTCGGGAGAGAGTAAATGCCAAAATAACAAACCAAACAATCTAACTTAACTACGTGGTTTTGGAAACTCAAAATAACGTCATTGTAACCACACTTTAGATTTACGTTTCTCTGCTGCTTTATAGTCGTATGCTTTGTGAGTCGGAAGTCACATTGCCTCTAATTCCCATCAGCTGTGATGAATAGGTGAGAGACAGAGAGAGCAAAAGGGAGGAGAGAAACCCAATAATGACGCAGTATACAGAATGACGTCAGATGACGTCACAGCACCTAAAATAGGACCTTTACAATATGAATACTTAAATAAATAGTTATGTATTATATGATGGCAAAACTGATATTTCAGCAGTCATTCCTCTAGTTTCACATGAAAGAAGAAATCATTCTAATATGCTGATTTAGTGCTCACGAAAATGTTCAACAGTACATTTATTTGAAATAAAATGGATTTTCTGTTATTTTAGGTTAATTTAATTTATTCCTTTTGAATTAAAAAAGAGTATTAGATGCTTAAAAAAACAAATCCACTCAATCCACTCTGATATTTTGGCGCAAATTTATCTTTTGCTTGGTCATTGTAATGTGAAGTGAGATAATATATGACCTATAGACTATATTAAATACACTTCCAGTGAGGATAAATATGGTTTGTTCAACCACAGTGTGTTTTGTGACATCAGTTATTGGTTGCTGAAAGCATGAATCCATCAAAATAGAATCATTTATAGCCTAACCTCAATAATTTTGCGTCTTGTTAACTTACTGTGGTTCATGGTAGTATCGGTTCATTTTAATGATTTTGTTTCGATGATATTCTTGTTTTGGATCTGTTGAATTTCAGTTTGAAGTCTAGTGTCAAATCTGGAAGTGTTGTAGCCGAAACATCATATTTGATCTTCAACAACACAATTGTCAACATTTCTTATGTAAAACAGTGAATGATTCAACAGATGAGTTTGTGTTTGTGACCTCTTGTTTAATTTAACAAAATATTTTGAGTGACAGCTACCCAAAATAGATTTCATTTGAGGAAGTGGTCTTAAGAAACAGTTTTTCCATATCATGTGGACAGTCATGGATGCATATAATATCATGTCATGTTGTGTCATGAAACATAAATTGTTGACTGTAGTAGTGCGTGGACACTATTCTGGGTTTGAAAGGTCATTCGATTGACAGTCGTGAGCTGCCTCAGGTGCTTAGCGTGCAACTTTGCTCATAGTCCTGGGAAGTTTTAGAGGAAGTGTGTTAAGTGTGCTGTGTAGGTTCTTTCCCATTTGGTTAAGAGTGACCTACTGTACTGTACGTTTGGTATTGACCATGCAAAACAGATCTTTTGAAACTATAGAAATTTTAAACTATGTTGCATATTTTTATTACGTTTTGGGTGAACCTGGCAGCTGGAGCGTATAGTTCATCTAACAGTTAAGGGGAACGATACATTTCTCAAGAGCAATGTCTGAAATTAAGGGCAAATTACCTTAATATGGAGACCTTTTTGCTGATAGCATGCATAATAATAATAATAATAATAATAATAATAATAATAATAATAAGAAGAAGAAGAAGAAGAAGAAAAAACAGTAATAAGTAGATTAAAAAGTTTGTCAAGAGCAATTTTAAGTTGGTTTGAGAAAGCTGGACCAAAATGCAAAGAAGTTTAATAATTTATTGAGTTTAACAAGTTTTTAGTTTAAAGGTTGTTTTTTTTTAAGTTTGAAAGTTTTCAGTCTTAAGTAGTTTTAACAGTCAGAGATAGATAGATAGACAGATAGATAGAAATAGTCAAATGAAGGATAGATAGATAGATAGATAGATAGATAGATAGATAGATAGATAGATAGATAGATAGATAGATAGATAACACAACTGTTTAGAGTTATAGGTTCATAGGTTCACCACACATTCATATTAGAACTATGTATTTATCTCGCATCCTTCACATGTCTGGGACAGAGGACACCTCCTTTAGATATTCAGCTGCAGTAAACCCACTTCCACTTATCATCATATTGATCAAAACCCAACACTGTTAAAGATCCACAAAATTGGCCTAATATCTTTTCACACAATACATAGCGGCGTGTTGTACTCTGCTGTACTCAGACACATGTAGACACATTTAGAGACTTTGAAGATGTTCCTCACTGCAGCACACAAGATCCTGGTATCCCTGTGTCTTTTGTTCTGCAGCGAGGGACTATGCTGAGATTTTGGAGTAATGCCTTGATCACAGTAATGCACTGCTGCTGTACAATATGGTCAGTAAAAAGGAATAGTTTACATTGTGGTTTAAAAAAAAAGTTATTTTAAGCAGTTGAGATGCAAACACAATCTGAATCCACTGCTCATAGAGAAGTTTTGTTACTTTATTTGCTTTTAACAGTTAATTACAAATTCTTATATATTTTAATAATACCTGTCTCTGCAAGTATTGTTGCAGGGACCTATGTTGTTTAATGAGTGAAGATACTGCTTGTAACTAGTTTTTTACTTTTAACGCATCGCTGACTGTTTACTTATCTTTATTGAGTTTGAGTTTGTCACTTTTTTTAGGCTATTTTTTTGTTATTGTAATTTAAAATCATATTGAATAACCTTTTCTGATGTGAATAAAATAGCCTCGACCGTCTGCTTACTGAAGAACTTTGTGCTCTCCCGTTGGATTTGTGTGTGTGTTTGTGAGATAAAGGGGGGAAGCAGATAAAGGGACGGTATTCTTAATACAGTAAATGACTTGCTCTATGTAGCGCTTTGCTTAGCGTGCTTTGCTTGCTGTTATTTTTGGTGTAATTTTATGTGTCAATTGATCAGCAAGATCTGAAACGCAGGAAATTTCCTGTTATGCTGAGCTGGTTTCAGTGAATTCACTAATGTTTTTTTTTTTTTTTTTTTAAAGCTGTTATGAAAGTGATTCATAAAATATAAGCCATGTCAGCTATGCAGTGCACGTTATTTAGTACCAGTAATCGGCTATTTCGAATGGAATAATTCGTTTTGTCACTGGAAAGCTTTGAAATATTTGAATGCTGCGAGTGTATAAAAGTCTCCATGACGTTTAAGTTGTCCCCTCTCCTACAGCGCCAAATTATCTCGGTTTTATATTGCACTTTCACATATTTGTTGAAACGAAACTGTATCTCGCTCTTGCATATAAGATTACAGTGTCGTCATCCATGGGTTAGTTATCTTTAATGTTGTTTAGTGAATGGTTAATCTTTCAAATTATACACAGATTTGTCAGTGTTACAGCAACAAAAACAATTGTGTGTCAAACGGGGAGTCTACAGATCTTATTAGCTAGAAATTATAATATTAATTGTAATATTAAATGTGTTCTTTAAGCAGAATGTATTTCTTTGTGCTTGATCGTTTCACAATTAGGTGAAATGTTTTATTATTTCCACCGGTAAGCAGTTTGCATTAGTAAATATAGAAACGCAATATTAAATTGGTTTTATTATACTTTCTTCCTTTCATTTAGCAATATTTAGTGTTAATATGACATCCCACAAGCAAATATCTTTTTTTTTTTTTTATTTTTTTTTTACGTTTGACATGGCTACTGGCCACTAGATGTCAGTCAGGATGCTCGTTGGAAGTATGCAAGGTGCCAGGCTGAATTAGGAATAGCATGCTACTCTTATTTAGCTTCCAGCATGCCCATGACCCTACAGAGAATCAGCGGTTTGGAAAATGGTTGCGTGGATCAATAGTCAAGTGGTATTGGGAATTTAACAGAAGAGTTGTGTCATTCAATTTCTTTCTCCTTCTTACCGCCGTTGTTGCTTTCTATCAAGAATTAAATTAGAATTTGACGTGGTATGACGCATTGGTTCCTCGCTATCTTCTTGTTTGATATGAATGGTCGTGATAAAGTTACCTAAAGTGAAATTATAAATGCGGTTTGTGTTTCTGTAGGTCTGTCAGAAAACAGCATGCAGAAACAGCATGCGTCATCTCTTAACATCAGGACGTTTCCTTTAGCATAAACATGACAAACATATACGGTTACTTATGTTTACAGTTATGATGCAAAACTCTTCATATGAAGCGTCAGTTCTTAAGTGATTTCCTATAATGGCTTACAATTAATCCGAATCGATTTTGTGGTGAAACAGGTGACTCATAACAGCTGAAATATATCTTTATTTTATAAATGATGTGTTTTTATAAAGACATTTACGTTTAGACATTTAGCAGACAGCGAGAAATGAGGACAATAGAACAATAGGACAATCAAAATCAACATAAGAGCAATATGCAAGTGTTAAGACAAATCTTAGGTAGCATAACACAATACACGTAGTAAGGTTTTTTTTTATATATAATAAATAAAAAGAAAACTAGGAAAAGAATAGAGCGCGGTAGTTAGGGGCCTTGACAATTGAATAATAAATAAAAGAAAAGCAGATATAATACAAAAAGAGTAGAGAAGCTAGTGTTAAGAAAACAAGCAGTCTGTAAAAGAATAGAGCTAGGCTAAAGCATTTTTTTACAGAATAGAATTTGAATAGTGAGTGTTAGAGACAAATAAAGATGAGAGAGATATGTTTTTAGCTGATTCTCAACAAAACCTGACAACAATAGAATGGAAATCACAGATACCAAACTGACCGCAAAGGTCTACTTTGCAGCATGACATTTATACGTCATGCAAATATGCTAAGAAATACGCCAAAATATTACATTATAAATAAATTACTGTCACATAAACTCTATGGAAAGCGAAAACTTTTAGAAACTGCTTTTAAGGTAGTAAAGGTTATTTATTCTATTAATCTACGCAGCTGAACTATAATAAAGACCTGGCTCTCATTAAGGGTGCTGCTGGAAGCTTTCTATCCATTCAAGTAGTGAATCCAGCTCTCCGATGGCCTTTACTGCTCCCGATGACTGATCAAGCTGAAAAATAAAACAAAAAACTTACATTTTCTGATTTGTTCTGTTTGTGGGGAAAAAGTCTGTACATTTGGTGGAATGCGTGTTATAAAAGATAATAGGTGATGTCAGATTAAATTAAAAAAATTAACAACCTCACACGGAAGATGATAATTTCATGAATGGTGGGTGTTAGAAGTCTTTGTTGGTTATCATGCCTCTTACCTTGTCATATGTGGTTTGAATTGTTGTGATTTTTAGCGTGGCATCTTCCCCACACTCACAGTGCGCATTAGAGTGCTTTTGAAAAGACAGAAACCGCGACATGATCAGATTAGTCTGCTAAAAGCTTTCTCTATTCCTTTACTTACATCTGCCCCTAATCCTTCACCAGTATTCTATATTAAACGTAGCTCGATTTCATTTACAGTTGCTTACTGATGTATAGGTTATCAAAAACTTTCACGTCTGTTTATTCGCAGACGGGTATACAGGCCGGTAAAATGAAAACAATAGGAAAAGTCCCAAATATTGCAGCCTACAAATTTTTTATGACTCAGCAGGATCAGGATCTTTGACCTTGACCTTTTGTAAAAAAAAGATTTGCGAGTTACGACAGCATTTGGGACTTTTCCCATTTTTTTTCCAGTCTTACAGTCTGTAATTAGCGGTGTTACATACACACGCTCGCAGGTCCTTGGAGATGCTGAGGAAGGAGTTGGCCAGAACACTGGTGGTTCTGCGATGTAGGGAATGACTGCTGGTGTAGTTGATAAAAACTTTATCCATGTAGAAGTGAAGGAGCTTCCTGAGAAAACAGCAGCTTTCTGTAGCCTAATAATAGGGAAGACGCATAAATCATGATAGTCTGCGTACATATGGTACCGAGGTTTTGATGCTACAAGTCCTACAAAAAAACCCCAAAAAAAACAAATCTGTTTTTAAAAAAAAATGTTACCTGTAAACTGTGCATCATATCTTTTCTGAGTAACCTGATTCCCTTTTGATCATCTCCAGAAATCTGTCAAAACACGAGATATTATCAGATTGCATAACATAACCTCAAACCGCAGATGCAATAGAATAAGGCCACCTCAAAAATGGCGTTGATTACAAATACATGTTTTGCTCCATTTTTGCCAAAGATATGATTAATCAACTTGACTAAGAGCTGAAGACATTGGCAGGAGTTTCCAGGGGTTGACTGAGTTGTTGCTCTTTTTTTCCTTTGTCATGCTTAAAATCATTGGCATGTTGAACCCAAAACCGAAACATGAAAAAGCATGTCTTGTCACATGCTGTTCTTTTGATTTGGGCTCGCAGAGGTCTAGAAGAACTTAAAATAAGTCTATAACCTGTTGGTTGACATGTCAAACCTGTCAAGTAATCCCATTGACGTCATCACCAATGACGTTGTTTTCACGGTGGGAAATTGACTCGCTGCATTTATACATTTTTAGCATGCATCAAACCACCAGCAAATATTCGAACACAAGTCAATGCTGAAGATAATGCATGCCTGTAACCGTGCTTACCATGCTTTGCCGGATGTGTTGGAAGTGGTGCCTGAGTTCTTGAGTGTGTATGTTTACTTTACAACTGCCCAGGTGAAGCCCCCGACCCTGAGCTGCGTCCCATAGACCGCACAGCGTGGTGCATACAAACACGCTATATATGACGAACTTGTCCTTCATCATGCCACTGACAGTTCAGCCTGAGATAAAAAGAAAGGACAGCCAACCGTAAGCATATTATGTCCTACACGAATGTAAAAATGATAAAATGCATATGCTATTACCTGGTGAGGTTGGAGGTCCAGGTGTTTTTCTTTTCACAGGATGATGTGCACCTCTGCATGGTGATGGCAGGTGCTCTTATAGAGGGACAGGAGGGGAATTTCGACAGGTATTCCTTGATTTTCTTCTACCTCCCATTACAGTAAAAGGAAGTGCGTGTCTTTGCCAGATTATTAATTCATCACTATGGGAATTGGCGTGAAGGGATGTAGGACTTCCGTCCAAACAATTAGTACATAATCTTACTATACCTGTAGTGCATGTTATACTGTGTAGTTATGCAATATAGTTTATTTAAAAAATTTTATGCTTACAAAGGCTGCATTTATTCGATCAAAAATCGAGTAGGCTAACATTGTGAAGTACTTCTGTGATGACAAAGCTAAATTTAAATAAGCCTTCCATTCTTCAGTATCACGTGATCTGTTAGAAATCATTCTAAAATGCTATTACTAATTATGACCAAGCAGTTACACTTTATATTTTTATGGAATTCTTCTTTTTTCTCTTCTTCGGGATTCTTTGAGGAATGATATGTCAATTATTTTGGGGCAATTTAAAGCCCAATAAACATTAATTTCCTTCAAAATATATTTTATCCACTCCACTTTTGATGTTATTTTGTCTGGACTTATTATTATTTAATGATTAATTATTGTATTTCAATTTTAAGAAAGAAAGACCGCACACTGCTTTTACTTTACTCATCATTTCACCATTTGCTTATTCTTTATGTAGCAGCCTTCATTTAAAAAGCAGACACTTACCACAGGGACAGTCCCCCAGGGGCCTTCTTGGTGATAAGGGGCTCGTGTTCGTCATATCACTTCTGAAATTTAAACCTAGGACATTTACTACTAGCTTTAGCTTTACCAGCATCTCTAAATCATTGCATGTGTCTAAATCATTGCATCTGATTTAAAAAAAAACTGGCTGAAAAATCAGAGTTTCCTTTTCAATCATGCGTCTTTTTTTAACCTTTCGGCGCAGCTCACATGAACCGTTGCGTACATAAAATTTCCTTTAGCGGGCGAAAAAGTGTCATGTTATAAATGATTGTGTTATGACCCAATGTTTGTTTACTGGTTATTTCATAATCAAATGACAAGAAACTTTAGAAGTATGTGGTCCAGTACAATGCTATTTCTGCAACTGTTAGCCCAACATTGACAGGAAATTGACAACACTGAGGCCTTTCTTGCTCTGTTTCCTGATGCTGCAGGCATTTCTTTTTGTCCTTCCTAACAACTGTTGCACTGAATGCTTGCCAATAAAATCAGTAATGCAGCAATACAGGTAGCTGTGTGTGGAAACACTTCTTTGCTCAGCAAGGAAACAAATTACATGAAATACTTACGAAATACGGAATTCATTTGCAGTCAGTGAGCAGGAAGAGTATACACTAATAAAACATTTGTAATTTATATTGCCGGATAAATGGTTTATGGTGTTGAATGTAACATGATTTAAGTGGTTCACTTTGTGATACCTGTCCTGACTATGCATATATTGGTTATTTTTTGTATAGTAACTGCACACTATGAATCATTAAGTAAGCATTAGTAAACTTGCAGAATAGTTTATAAAGCATTGTCCCAACAATAATAGTCATTAGTAAGCAGATTATAAATACATAAATGTCTTGTTCTTGATTTTTTAGGCATATTTATTAGATTTAAAGAACATAATGACACCGTACGTATACTTGAATTTGATTGTTTTCTATGAAACTGCAGTGGATTATTTTCAATTTTTTCAATCATTTCAAGTTTTTTTTTGCATCTTGAAAAAATATGTTTGTGGTCTGTATCCTTCTGTGCTGTGTTTAACTTTTCTGTTTGGAAGATAAATGCTTTACAAGCGTTAAACAGTCCTCGCAAAAATAGACGGCTGGCGACTACTAAATGTTTTATAACTACCTGACTTAATCATGAATTACAGCAGGAAGAATTTTTTTACAAAATTTACCAATGTACATATTAATTATTAATCATTTACCTGCGCTTTCTAAATGATCTTACGAACCACTGACAGCTCCTAAATAACTGGTTTGTAAATAACGTAATTCATTGTTAAGTATGAAAATACAATTATTAAACATTATAGATGCGCTCAAGAACAAAGCATTTATAGCTGTATTAAAAAATAGCTTATTAATGTTGGAACAGTGTTTTATAAAGGGTCATTTGACTATTTACTAATGCTTAACTAATGATTTATGGTCTTTATGCTGTTATTATAAAGTGTTACAGCGTACATAATTTAATTATTGATAATAAACTCAATTTAGTTTACATTACTCAATATAATGTACAATGTTCCCACAAGGTGTCACTATAAACATACTAGAAAAATGTGCCAGGTAAACTTGGCTTTGGAAAAGGGAGGAAAAAAGTCGTTTCTTTTTAAAATGTTCGCTAAAAGATTCTTTTAAATAACCTAAAAAGTTTTTTTTGTACTGTGGCATCTTCGTTTTTAAGAATGCATAGCAAATTGTACACTAAATCTGCTTATTTTCTAGTTTTATTGTTGTATTCTGTGTCGTGTTATGTGAAGTGTTCTTTTTTTAAAGCATGTTGAAATGGAAGATTTTATTATATACATATTTATTTATATATAATACTGACACAAGATAAAGGCAGGACTACACAGTACCTTAAAAACACAGGTACATTAAGGACATTTTCAACTACACAGTAGTTACGTTATTCCCCCACTTATCATTTAGTTTCATTGTATTTTAGTCTACACCATAGACCAGTATATTTCTCCGTTGTAACTACGCTGGTGGTCTGCCACACTACGTCCATTAATGTACCTTTATTTTTAGGGTTTAATTAATTCCACTCAGCCACATAGCTGATGCTTCTGTTTTGTGTAATCACATAGAAACGTTTAATGCAGAATACTCATGCTCAGTTGTATTCAAGGCAGGAAATTCAATAAATATGATGCATTGAAGGATTTTAGGTTACACAATGAAACATTCCTGAACATAAAGGGGAAAAATTGCATTGTTTAAAAATGTATTCTTTACTTGTATCTCCGGTACTGTTTGATTCAATCAGTACTGTCAAGTAGACAGGAAGGCCTGGTTGTGCACAGGCATTTATGAATCTGTTCGTCACTCAAACAATCTTACATTACTATAGCATAAAGGTGTCTGAAGCACATGATAATATCTGAGGGGACGGTAGGACTCAAGTGATTGCCGTCCAGACGCAGGTATCTCAGTTTGGGCGCACCGTTCTCATCATGAAGGTTGAAAGAGTTAGAAGGACAGATCTCAGTGCCGTTTAAACCTGCAAAGATAAGCAGATGTGTTATTGCGGAGAAGACATTCTTTGGAACAGTAACAAATAATGAAGTACGTACTCTCAATGTTATTGTGGTTGAGGTGAAGTTGCTCCAGCTCGATGTTGAACGGGGGAATCGTGCTCAGCTTGTTATGGGACAAATGCAAATCCAAAAGCGAGCTCACGTTGAATACCATCTTTGGAAGACCTTTGTCGCTAAGCTGGTTGTAGTTAAGTCTCACAAAGGCCAGGTGTGTGAAATGCTTGAAGTAATCCTGTGGAATCTCCTCGATGTTATTTCTGTCCAAGAAGAGTTGGAAGAGGCTCTTGGGAATATTCGCGGGCATCTTCCTGAGGATGTTGTGGGCCAGGTTGAGCTGAATCAGGTTCTTCAGATCTTTGAAGATGTTCTTGCCCAAGCTGCTGTCGCTGATCCTGTTGTTATGCAGATCCAGAAGTGCGAGATGTTCCATCTTACTGAATGCTCCAGAAGGGATCTTCGATATTTGGTTGCGGCTGAGTCTAAGCTGCTCCAGACCGCCCGGCAAGTCGTCAGGCACCTCCTTTAGCTCGTTTCTCTCCATATAAAGGTAAAGGAGGTTCGGAAGCTTCTCAAACGCGTTTTTCTCTACTGAACGGATGCGGTTATTTCCGAGATTTATCCACTTAAGCTCAGTGCAGTTTTTAAAGGGGTCTGCGGTGACTTGGTCAATGTAGTTGTTCTGTAGGTATAGGTAGTGTGTGCGGAACGGGATGACCGGGACTTTCCGGAGGTTGCGGTTTTCACAGTACAAGGCATTTGGGTAAGATGGTGGACAGAAGCACTCTCTGGGGCAGTCTGGGAATTCAGAGGGAGGGCCTATGATCGGAGGGGGAAAGTCTGTGGGTTCCTGGGGCTCGGGTTCAGATTTTGGGGCAGGAGGCGAAGGTTTCCTGGGAGCAGGAGGTTTCCTGGTTGTAGATGGACGGACAGGCTTTGGTTTTTGTCTTCGCTGGCCACAGACATCCGTGATCAGAAGAAGGACAAGAAGAGAGCAGTATGCAAGCCCAGCTTTCATGGTCCTGAATAGAGAAGCAGCAAGAAATATTTATCCTGTGCTAATCAGTTCTTTCATAATTACTTTTTTAAATGATCAAAACACTGAAACAAGTAGTTAAAAAAAAAACGCAATTTATTTGAATTAGGCTTTATTTTCTTTATAGAAGATGGTAAGTAACAAGTCAGTTCAATTGCGGATTTGTAGCACTTTTTTTTTTTTCAAACATCACTGAGCTCTACAGGAGACGTGTCATGTTTCTTGGATTCTGTTTCTTTTTGCATGACAGAGCTACAGACAATCTTTGCTTTCATCTTTGTCAAAGCATGCGGTCATGTATTCTTCCAGTTTGGCTGGATTATTACGACTTCTACAGACCATGAAAAAAAGCAGCTCTGGATTTACAGGTTTTTCTGCACAGGCCTCTGATAAAGAGTCTATTGTGCAATGTAAGACCTAGGAAAGAGTGAGTCCTAATGAGGGAAACAGGCTAAACACCCAGGGGAGCTTAGAGGAAACCAGTGGCTGGAACAGTTGCAGCGTTACTATGCTATCTGCACCTCTGTGTGTCAGTTTTGCTCAACAAAACCCACGGTTTAATTGCTGATTGCTGGAACAACAGATGCATTACATAATTCTCAGAGGATTAATAAGTATAAATCTAGATCAAACGGAGTAGCCAACCAACTTCGCCAGAAATTTTTTTAGGAAGTTTGTCATTACTTTATCATTTAGTTTGCAGAAAGAAAAAAGTGTAAAAATGAGCCATGTTACTTGATTTTTTTATTATTATTATTTATGCATATAACATATATTTCAAAACTCTTTATATTAATAACGTCTCCCATTAGGTCAAAAATGAGAGACGGATTCTTTATCTGTTTCTTAACTCTTACAGTATGTGATAACAATGACTGCTACCAAAGCTTAAATTATTCAACAACAGTTTTGTTGGACTTGAACTTCAATCAAATTTAAAAAAGCAAATAATTTTATATTTTACAATTTTATGCCACATCTCTTTTGGATTTATGTGTGAATTAAAGAAAAAAATGAGAAAGAAAAATAATAATAATTGGCTTTTTTTACTTTGGAGTCGCATGTCTTTTGGATCATTATCTTGATTACCTGAGTGTGCTTCAGCTTCCATTTTTAGAGAAGTGCCCAGATGTTCTCTTCAGGAATGTTGTGATACAAAGCAGAATTCATGGCTTTTTTCAGAGTCCTCATGATTTCATAAGTGATTTTAAACCACACTTAGAAATATTTTGGCAGATCCACTGCCGGGAAGTGATCTCAAGTTGAAGATTATTGTTCTTACTATGGTTCAGTGGAAAGAAATGGTTTTGTAAAATAAACAGACTGATGAATTTTTTCTGCCCTGAGCTTCCATCAGGAATTTCCTTTGATCGCTCTTTTATACTGCGCTTGTGAAAAACATTATGCTGGAAACTTGAACTATATTAATCGGGGTTGATTTGTTTGGGTTAATAAACCAATGGGTTAAAACAGATGCCTGCAGATGTTTACATTGTGAGGCATGTTTACACTGGGTTATGGTAATTTAATATTAGATTTGATTTGATTAGATGGGTCAAACCCTAAAAACATCCCTGCTCAACCGTATTGATTAGCCTAGATGGTTAATCTCACTGGAGAAATTGGATATTTTATATGTTCTATGCAGAGACTCACACTCAACACATCACAAAACAAGGAGCAGTGCATCGGGTCTGATGCATGATCACAGACAGATGTTTGGCTGAAAGCGCCTGGCTGGGTGTCAGCTGCGTGGTCATGGACAGCGTGCAGCAGGGCTCAGGCCTTGAGAGAAAGGAAACCTGGGAAAGTGTTGATTTGTTTATTTCTATATCGCATGCCTGCTTTAGGTGGGGCGCAAATGAGAGCGTGATCCCATCTGGGCTTTGAGGAAAGCTGATTTATTCAGAAATGCTGATTGACAAAGCTAAATTATATTTGTGACCATATAAGGAGATTTAGGTCATTACTAGGCATAAGACAAATGCATAATAACAAAAACATGTTATGAGTCAGCCCTGGCAAGACTCAAAATAGGAGGGAACTGTTGAGTTTTAGATTTGGTTGAAAGATGTTGTAAAAGACAAAAGAGGTCTCTGGGATGTATTAATTCTGAACCAAGAGAATAATGGTTTTTGCCTAGAAATGGATCAGACTAGAAACATTACAGGTCTGCTAGCTATGTTTGATATGATTAATAAAAATGTAGGAGAAAATCAATGAAAAAGCTTCTCCTGGCATATCAGGTGCAAGACTGATGAAGGTAACAGAATCCCAATATCCAGACTCTGCTATAAACTGTTGGGTATTTTCATCATTTTGTTTTCTGCTGATTTCTCAAAATGTACACACTTTGATAGATCAGACAACAGGATAGACCTGGACAGGTTGAAATACAGATATTCTGTCTTTAATTTATTTATTTATTGCATGTATATTTTTAGATTCAATTTCAAATTTGTGGTTGAATCGTTTTTCTACCTGTTTTAGCACTGCAATCCACTGTGTTAATGCTAAATAGCCCTAAGAAGTAGGTGCAAGAGTACCGTAAAGTAATGAGCGAGCAGCCAAAGTAATCATGCCATTATTTTTATAAGCTTTAACTAAATTGAATAAATGACGCTTGGCTAGAGAAAGCAGACTTTAGGACTGAGGCAATAGCTAAAGTCGTGTGCCATTTCTTGCCAGCATCCATGGATTTCCTGATTGTTTTGTATGCATTTATGTTGCATGTCTCATTTGAGATTTATGGCTGTTTTGAAGAAACAAAGGGTTTCTTACCTGTTGCTGGTTCCTGCCCTCGTTTAATGAATCCTCTTGCTGTCACTTCACTCTCACACAGTTCTGCTCTCCCACCTTGCTTTCTCCTCCTCTCTCACTCTGTTTCTTTCCCCCTGTTTCCTCCGTACTTCCCCTGTTCTCCTCTGCTAAGCAGGCTGCCTATTGGGTCGTTCCCTCTTTTCCTTCTGGAGGTCAACAATTCTGTCTCCCTGCCCCGCCTTCAGGGAAAGTGCCTCAAATTAAATTGAAACGTCCATCCCTAAACACTGGGATCTGTTCTTTCCTGCTGCACACACTGATGCATGTAAATGGGTGTGTATTGAGGACTGCAGGGCCAGTGGGACAGGGTGGAGATCAGTGCAGAAAGCATGGGGTCAGAATTCTTTCCAGCTCCGTCCTCTGGCCGATCACGTGGATCCTTGGGATACTTCATCAAAATCATGTGCTTTTTATTTAGTTTTGAACCACAGAGTACTGGATAGTTTCCTATTTTTTGCTTTTTGCATACTTGGGTGGTGTATGCCTGATTTTCTCTGAAGTTATAAAAAGTCTCATCACATGATCTCCCTTATTTGGGATCGTCTGACTGTGATTCTCAGTGCTCTAGGTTTTAGGTAACCTCTCTCACAGTTACTTTTTCTCTCTTTCTTGTGCTTTCGGGCCTTGTGCAGAGAGCTGCAGCTGCAGGGCAATGGTGACGAGATGTGAAAAACATAGTTTTTATTCCCATCGAAACCTATTTATCTCCTTCACTCACAATTGCACATTCACACTGTGAGGTCAGACTCATGCTTATATTTTATACCCAAAAGGACTTCAACATCTGGAGGACCAACATCTGCTATATATGCTGTTTAGTGCTGTCAGTTGCAGGTTTTAAAATGACTGTTTAGTGTGTTCTTCCTCTGAGATCGCTGGCAATGTCCCTATTTGCACATCTGGACTAAATGAGAATCATACATTCGTGGGCTGTAATTGTGGTGAGCTACATTCAAGGATTGATTGGAGCTCTTAAACAGCTCAGAGACCTACCAGCCCATTTCAACCCACCACAAATACCCCCCCAACACACACACATACACAAACACACATTAGCTATCACACTCACTCAATCATATAATTAATATAATAATAAAAAGTTAACATACTATTATGAGAAATAATTTGTCACACTTTGTGATACAAAGAAGCTATGAAATGGCAATTATGGTAAAATGACAAGACATTAAGTCACAATTATGATGAAAAAGATTGCAATGTGAAATATAAAGGTGCAATGATAAGAAAAAGTCAGTTGTGAGGTATAAAGTTACACTATAAGATGCATTATGAAGCACAATTGTGATATACTGTATAAAGTATAAAGATAAAATCAAAAATATTTCACGATTATAAGGTATAAAGTCAAACTAGGATGATAAGTCCCAATGACAATAAAAATCACACTTGCAGTTATAAGGAAAAAGTGTGAGTCACATTATGAAAAAAATACATAATTACGTTATAAGATAAAAAGTCACACTTTTTGAGATATGAGACATTTTTTCATGAGATACTTTTTGAGATATAAAATGATATATTTTTTCCCACTGTATATTGATGTTTTTTTTTACATTTAAATGTAGTGTTTTTAAATAAAATAATTTATGTGTAATATTGTCAAAAAACAGGACATTTCTACAGAAATCAGAGAAAGTATTCCAGTTCAATGATTTTTAGATAAAATGAGTTGCATTTTTGAGTTGTTGAAATGAGTTGTTTTTTTGTCGTTTTTGTTGAAGTACTGTGAGAGATCTTAGGGATGCTGTGAGATCTTAGGGATGTTAGGGAGTAGCCCCTTTATTTTTAATCTCAGTATTAAAACTAATTTAGGTCAGATTTTGTGTATTGCGCAGCAATACATCTCTGCCAAGACTATATTGTAATGCCAGTACCATTATCATCTAGGGAAAACCCAAAGTTTGTTGTTAATTAAAAAGTAAAAGGCTGGAAAGGTTGTAAGTTGAGTACCCTTTTGGCAAGGAAATGTCTTCCTTCCTCATACAACTTAAATTTATTTGCACATCAAGCTTAATTGCATGTTTTAAGATTTATTGCCAATAGCTTAATGATTTGGCACAGAGTGAAAACAACCAAGGTTAGTCAAAAATGTGGTGCAGTGTTGAACTGACCACGAGCATCTAAAGCAAATTCACTCACATTGTTCTTCTAATTTTGCTAAGGTAAGAAGTATTTCATCCGGCATGTGCTTGACAGATGATTGTGTGTGTCTTATGTGTGCAGTATTGCCATCTGGGCTGATTTTATTGTGTGCTTACACACATTCACAGACAGACACAAATGATTGACAGATGTGCAGGCTCAAATATGTGCACAGTATGTGTGAGCAATGCAATCACTGGGGTGCAGACTTTGATTTCTGTATTGACAAAAAATGCATATAATTTTTTTATGTAATTGTATTACATCCCCATTAACAAACCAAACATTACACCTTGTAGATTTGCCACCCAGAACAAAATTTGGGATCAGAAGCAGATGCTTAGCGATGTGTCATAAACAGTTCACCACCCAGCTTTTTCCTCTAGTTTTCAATTAATGTTGTGCCACTGGTAATGCAGTTGTGGCCACCGTAAGCATTTTGATGATGGTGGTGGTCTGGTTGATGTAATCGGACTGAGATTCATTGGGATCCTTGCTTACCAAGCTCTTTCTGCCACCCGGAGGGCCTGACACCAATAACAACCACAATTTGCCAAACCCCCTAGGTAGAGTATGTGAACTCAGCAAATCTCCTACTGTAAGTAATCGCACCTGAAGGGTTTTTCTGGGAAGTCAGCCAAGTAAATGAAGCTAGAGCTCATTACCTGATCCATTCATAGCTGAATGTGTGAAAACAAAGCAGGGTCAGGGCATGTAGATTTGGCATATGTTATAAAGGGTAAACTGAATTTAAAGATTATTATGCGGCAGGTCGTATTGGAGCTGACTGGCATTAATATGCTCTGTGGATATGGCCGAAGACCTCCGTCCGATGCCTGTGGTCTTCGGGCCCTCAGATGACACTGCATTACTCGTCAGCATGATTCTGTCAATGACATTACTACATGGCGCTTTGTCCTCCGGGCTAATAAGGAGGGAGACCTTCCAGTGTTTTATTGATGTTCAGTTCAAAGGCCAGCATCGCTGATGCTATGGGGGTGCATAAATACATACGGTATGGGTAGCTTGTATGTTTTGTAAGGTACTATGAATGCTGAAAGGTATATAAATGTTTTAGAGCAACATGTGATCCTCCAGATGATGTCTGTTTCAGCGAAGGCCTTGTGTATTTCTGCAGGACAATTCAAAACCACATACTGTAGCTATTACAAAAGCATGGCTTTATAGCAGAAAGGTGCTGAATTGGCCTGTCTACAGTCCACATCTTTCACCTAAAGAACACATTTGGCGCATCATTAAAGGAAAATATTTTAAAGGTGACCACAAACCCTTCAGCAGCTGGTAACCTATATCAGGCAAGAATGAGACCAAAACTACGGAAACTCAAATCCTCGATGCCCTGACATCTTTAAACCGTTTTAAAAAGAAGAGGAGATTTGAAATGAGTTCATTTTGTGCATAAAATTATCATATTTTATGTTTTGTTATCTATATTTTATTGTGAATACATTTTTTTTATTGTCCCAACATTTCAGAATTTCTGGCTGTAATAATAATAATGAGAAGAAGAATATTTTTCTTTGTATCTTTGTTCAATGCTTATTTCTGTGGGTTCTTCCTCATTCCTTCAGTAGGTGGCAATAAAACATTGCCACAATTAATGTGTAGTTAGTATTGTAGCCAACTGGCATAAAGATGCTCTGCCACTTTAAGTGTCATAATAATATATTTAAGTCATATAATAATATATAAGTCATAATAATATATAATAATAAAATAATAATATTTTTGTATCTCTGTTCAGTGACTATTTCTGTGGGTTACATCTTTTCTCCAGTGGCTGGTGACAAAACACTGTATTTAAATAAATCACTGAATCATTCACTGAACCAGTTTGTTTAAACACACTGATTCATGCATGAACCAAACATGATTGAGTAACTGAAGCCGTCACTCTACCCTTTCATTCAAAAACACTTCAATTTAAGAACTTCATCAAGACTGAAAGATGTAGCAGTCTTCTACGGCTGTTTAAAACTCTTTAGTTTTAGTAAAAACTGACTAAATAATGTGCCTAAAATGTAAGTTTGCTTTGTTTTCTGCCTTTTGTGATTTATTCCTTTTTGTATAATGCTACTGTGTTACCTACGAATAACCTTGTAACACAACTACCTAACAAACAAACAAACGCATCCAAACATTTTGAATAGCTTTATTTAAAACATGTGTTTGATTGTTTCTTGTGTTAATTGAACGTTTACTTTGAACTGATTTTGTTGATGTACCTTTTTCCACGATATCCTTTGGTCCAGATGCATTTGATGAATGAACTGGTTTGATGGATGTGCATCGTTTCGTATGTTATTTATAGTTATTTGGATAACTAAAGAAGGCATGTTTTAATGGGCCTGAATGCCCTCATAGGCAGTTCTGACAACCACTGCTACAATATGCTCCAGTTGGACCCTTATTTCTGAGGTCCGTTGTGGGACCACCTCTTCTTTCATAGGTAATATGAATCTGTCTTTTGGCTTACTAATGACTTTACCACAACACAGCTGTATATTATTTCATTTCCCATTATTCTGTCTGGCTATGTTTAGGGTGGTGTATGTAAATATTTTTTTAACCTTTTAGCAATAAAAAAAATGCACACACGCACACACACATATATATGAATCACATTCAAAATATATATATATATATTTTTTTTGTTTACATATGTGAGTGTACTGTGTATTATGTATATATAAATACATATACATTTAACAAAAAATGTTGTGTTTATATATATATATGCATATTAACATATTATATAAAATATAATATTTGATATATATATATATATATATATATATATATATATATATATATATATATATATATAGTATATTTTATACACGTAATAAACACAGTACACATACATATTGTATATTACATAAACAACAACTTTTATTTAGGATAGAATTAATAATGATTAATCATTTGACAGCTGTATGAATGATAAAAATTTTTCACGTTCTTTGTGCTGTTATTGCTCTGCTAATGGGGAATACGAAGTCCACACCAGGCTGATCCTCGACTGCTTTTCTGCACTAGAAAAAATATCTTCCTAGATCCCAGAGTGAGTTACGGCATCTTGAATCCATGGCCCATTAACTCACAGTCTTTTAGAAGAGGAGTCGTTCTGTAGATCGGTAGAACGGTATGTTTTGGGGGAGAACCAGCACAAGTGTGACAAAATGACATAGTTTGAGAATGATCTGTATTACTTATACTTAATTCCACTGGACCGGTAAGATTGAGCTCTTGCGCTTTAGATGTTGTGGTTGACTTCACTCTCTTCTATGTCTACTGGGTCGTAAGTACTTTGTCCTAAAAACAAAAATTCAGCCTCGATTGCACAAACATAAAAGCGTGCTTGTTCTCACTCTTTCACTCGCAGGAACACTTACCGCTTGTCCAGACAGCATCCTTTTTGTGGATATCCGTGCAGAGTTTTAGTGATTTGTCGTATTTCAGTAACTTTTTCTGGTACCAACATAGTTGCCATGTATTTAGGAGACTGTGTTAGCCAGAGTTAACAGAATCCTAAGGTGGCCAAATATGATACAGTTATCCGTATCCATTGTACGAGAAACAAAAGAAGCCAAGGCACGTCATTCTCTATCATGACAATATTTCTTTTAGAGGACATGTTTTGTTTTGGCTGAACTAAATTTGCTCATGGATGCTCGCTAAGGGACCTGTGATTGTTCTTTATGTCACACGATAGAATGTTTCTGTCCGAAGATCAGTAGTTCACAAAATGCTTTGTCTCTGTCACAGACACTGTATTATGTTCTTTGATTAATTCGCAAAGAGGATGTAATCATTTTTGTAGTGTTTTCAGCCTTGGCAGAAGCAAGTGTTCTCGACAGCATTGACAGTATTGCAGCGCGCTTAAGAGGGACGTTGTGAATACGGAGTTTCTTTTATTACAAAACTGCTAGGCCAGAACATGCAGCAGAGCTGTGAGTTGTTATACGATATGAAAATTAATTTCTGTCAAAATTCCAGTTAAAACTGACAGAGGACACTGTAAATGTAACTGAACTGCTAAAAAACACAGGTGAAAATAATTACACTGTCGATATGATTTGACACAAAAGGGTTTTATTTTAATTGGAATCCTAGAACTTCATTTTTTAAGCGTTTGGGGGAAAATACATTGTACACACAGTGATGGAACAATAACATTTTCCAGACTATATGTAACAGAGCCTTACCTTTTAAAGGACCATTTAGAAGTTTGGGGTTAATGTTTTAAAGCTGCATTTGTTAAAAATGTAAAGACAGTAATATAGTGAATTATTACAATTATAATTATTATGGTTTCTGTGTAAAAAAAACAAAAATGTAATTTATTACTGTGGTAGAAACACTGAATTTTCAGCAGCCATTACTACAGGATCCTTTAGTATATGATTTGGTGCTCAGGAAACATTTCTTCTTATTAACAGAATTCAAAACAGTCCTGCTGCTTAATGTTTTTTTTTTTTTTTTTTTGTAAAAACCTTGGTACTAAATGATCAATATGATTTTTTTTATCCACATGTCTGACAGTAAAATTAATTCTGATTATACGCAGAACACGTGAAGCCAAGACTAGGACAAGGCGCAAGTCTGATGCGTCAAAATAAAATATAACTGCCCATATACAGTACATTCAGAGTGAAAACAGTATTATTAAATAGTGTTTCATTACAACTGTATAAAACCATTGACAGCATACTTATTCAAAACATCAGCACCTTGAATACTAAGCACCTTATTCTGCTGTCATGCTTTCTAATGTACTCTAAATATACATCTATGTTATAATATATCATTGCATGCTTGTATTTAAAAGTTTTCAGAAAACGTAAAAATGTAGCTATGATTAAGACATTGACTGCTTGCATTAGATCAAATATAAATGTTATGGAGGACACGTAGACAGAACACCCAATCAGGGGGCAGCTTGTGATACTCCAATTTATTACCATCCAACCTCAATATCTTCATACGTGAATATGATGCGGGTCCTACTGTCCTGCAGAAACTGCTGACGTTGAACTCTGGAAGAAAAAAATAGTAGAACATTATTATTATTATTACATATTTATTTTATTTTATTTTTTTACTTTATTTTTTTTTTGCTATTATTTAACCTGTATGGCAATTTCTTTATCATCGTCATCATCACTGCCGGAAGGGTATTTATTTATTTGACATTTGTCTCACTTGACTTTCATAGTAAGCTACTTTATCAAGCAGGTTGAGATTGTTAAGCTGTCTGTTTCTCCCATCTGTCTTTTTTTGAAATATTGGTACTGCGTTACCGCTTCCACTTCCACTGTTTACTGTAGATGGAGATAGCGAGACAATGAGGTCAGCATATTCGGCGATTAATGTGACATGGTGCTTCAGAGAATTTGCAGCAGACATTAATCGTTCAGTAGATCACACACCAGTCAAACGGCACCGTGCAAATAAGGCACAGGTGCTTCCATTGACACCTTCGGTGAGAAAACACACTTCATCTTGTTTTAAATTCTTATTGTGATGGTAGCATATCTGTACCATGTAGTCATAACTATGAGGTTTTTCTGGTGACATTACGACTATTTTCAGCACATAAAAACAAAATACATGTGTTTACAAAGCACTTAGGGCGCATAGCTGTTATTGTAGCTTGCTTCCACTCCTTTAAATATGATAATACAATTTTTTTTTTAGCATATTTTCTGGAGATTTATGCCAGAAAAACATCATAGTGTCTCCACCCTCAGACTGGAGCCTTTTAATGGCGCTAGTCAATACATTCTCTATTACATTCTTTCCATTTGTTTTCTGACAGGTTGTTTAACCTTTTCGCGACCTCTCCTTCTAGGCTATAATATATCAGGCATGTTTTATCATTTTCAATCGTGGTTGCTTGTAAATAATTTGAATATTATACTTCATTTTAAACTGGTAAACCGCTGCTGATGGCATGAGGTTTTGTTGTGTGGTTCAAAGAGAGGGAATCATGACCACTGCCTGAAAAAAAGAATGTCTGCTGAAGTCTTTGCTGTCCACCAGAGGCACGGCGGCTCTTGTAACTGAGCCCGGCGCGCTGCTGAGGAGGAGGGGGAGAACAGAGCGTGCTTTTAGCACATGTGGATTCCTTTTGGAGTATTCACAGATGTTCCCCCTCCCTCTCTTTCAGCTAACCTACTTTTTCTGGTCACCTTGTGTCTCTCCAGGATGCGTCTGTCTCCAAACACTTTGCGACAAACACGTTAGAGAACAGGGAAGGGGGAAAAGAAGACCAGCATAGAAGGGAAAGTTTGTTATTTCTCTATTTCTCCTGTCACATTTTCCATCACTTTTCCCATGGCTCATCCGGGTCTGAATGTTGATTCTCTCGTGCCAGGGATTATTTCATCAAGCCTGAGAACACGGCCTCATTATGATCAGGACACAAACATTCAAGCAGTTCTCGGTCAAGCATTTGGCGAGCTCACAGTGTTGTGTTTACAATCATTTTTGCTCTTGGCTGATATTTAAGACTGTAGCAGACATGCAAGATCGCAAAAACTAGCACTTCCCATGACGGCATTTTTATATTCAGGCTTCCTTCTTATCACAGGGTCTGGGACAGATTCGTTTAGGATTTTGTATAGAATTGGATTTCAAAATGAATCAGTTCATTTCTAGAATGCAGCAAATACTGAATGCAGAATTGACACAGTTCCTTTTAAACTACTTCAAAATTCCAGTGTGGCAATTCAATTCAGATTCGTATAATGCTAGTTCCCAAATGTAAAAAAAAAAAAAAAAAAGAATTGTGTAGTTTGACACGTTGAAGTGATTTTGTGGATCAAAACCAATCCATGGTTTCCTGAAGTCTGTCAGCAGTGCTTTATATCCACTATAAACATCTAGTCTTGAAAACCTGCAGTAATATTTAAGTGTCACATTCTCTCCAAGTTCTGTTGGAGTGATTTCATGTTTTGTTAATGTAACATTAGCATGAGATTTCAAAAAAACTTTTTGTGCAACATAGTTTTAACGTGCCTTACTGCACGTTTCAAAGAGAATTGTCCACTGAGTGGCGCAAAACGTGTTTTTATTACGTTGATATATGTATGTATTGCGCTGGTTCAGAATTGCACTGTTGCTATAAGTTAATGCTATATCATTAAATGTGCCCTACACCAAATTCAACCCTAAACCAACCCGAAAGTTTTAACAAATGCAAAACTGATGAGAAAAAAATTAATTTGTGAGCCATGCTGGCAAAATGAATCGTAATGCGCAAATTAAAAAAATATATATTTTCATGGTCTTAAAATACCTTCAAAATTATATATGATTTGTTGGAATCGAACAAAAATGACTGAGCTACAGGCGATTAAAGCCAATAGAGGCAGATTTACAAATCACAAATTGTCCTCCAATCCTTTTCTTAATAATAATTAATATATTATTAATCACAATATAGCTATTTTTTATTTTTGTTGTTAAAATAAGAAAATATGCAAATAAACGGTAGTTTTGACGTGAATGAACACTAAGTTAAATCTTATGCACTACTAAATATTTTTTGATTGCATCATTATACTTAGTTGAAGTGTAACTCTTCTCTACAACAAGAACATACTAGACAAGACTGCTACATGCTTCGCCGCGATCTCCACAATAGATTGAATGTCTTTAACACCCCATCTACAATGATGTAATAAATAAATGGCATTTCTTGTGTTTTTTTTCCTCTTTCGTTATTTATTGATCCATATTTATTTCAATTACAGTTTTTTAATGGAAGTGTATATTTACCATTAGTGTATGCGAGGAAAAATTATTTAGAATAAAGAATAAATTAAAATTCGAGTCTGCACGCTCTATGCAAATGTTACTCATCGCGTTTTGTTTTCATTGGTTTGAAAATCATATTTCACTAGTTTGGACTCTCATCGAGAATTCGGTATAAATATTCATAAAGCTGGAATGCTGCGCTTTGTAACAACAGACCTAAACTTGAAGTGAGAAGCAGCGGCAGTCATCTAGAAGCGAGAAGAGAAAATACTGTACAAATACAGATATGTTTCATTGATATTTGGAGCACTGGGATCGCTAGAAGAGGGCTTAAGGAACTAATTTTTGTCAAAACCTCAAATTTTCACTTATTTTGCTTGTATCTCAAAATTTCGCTTTTTCGCATTCTGACTCAGGTCACATTTGTTGTTTATTCTTTAAATAATTGTGCCACAATTACTCTATTAATCGAAAAATGGTGACAGAGTTTTACTACCTCTAGTGTTCATTTGTTTTGGAAACTAAAGTGTTATGTACATGCTGGTACATATTTTGTGTTTTGCTAAAAAATTGCCCCTAGGTATGTTTATGCCATGAGACCAAGTAGAAAAAAAAATAGTGTTTTTCTGTATTTTGTCATGTCACAGATAATCTGTCATTAAACTTGGCATGAAACGCTCTCATGGACCGAAAGTGTTCCTTTGCTACATTGAACTTCAGCAGTGCTGCTTTCCCAGATAAACCTCAGTGCTTTTGATCGTATAAAAGAACCTTACACCAACTCACCTTGGATATGGTTAACCTCAAGATAGAGGTACTGAAGTGTGGTGGGAACTGTTGGGATTTCTGTCAGCTTATTATAAGAAAGATCCAGCTCTACCAGAGATGTGAGATTAAATGCACCAGGGTCAAGCCCTTCATTCCTCAATTTGTTGTGTCCAAGCCGTAGGTAACGGAGCCTATTAAAACCATGAATGCTGTTCTCAGTCAAGCCAGTCAGTGAGTTGTTGGAGAGGTAAAGTTGCTGGACAGATGGAGGCAGATGTTTGGGGAAAGTCTCCAGGAGGTTGTGACTAAGATCCAGGAGATTGAGGACTCCAAGACCTATTGAAAAAAACTAAATTATTAACTGTTTCCTGATGATTTATGCAGAGATGCAATCTATATCCGCTTATTTATCAGATATTAGAGACGTACTTTGCATACTTTTATCAATATTGTTTAATATCTAGCCAATCTCAAAAGAAATATTGGTTTTATTCTGTATTTTTATTTTTATCTTTATATTCTGAAAAGATGTGTTTGAAAAGATAAAAAAACAAAAAATACCTTTTAGGTCGCCCTCTTTGATGGTCGTCAGACGATTACCTTGTAACAAAAGTAATGTTAAATTATCCAGATTTTGGAAAACACCTTCAGAAATCTTTTCTATGCGATTATATGCGAGTCGCAGCTGCTTAAGTCCACTAGGCAGTCCGACTGGCACCCTTGTCAGGTTATTATTATTTATGAAAAGATTTACCAAGCGGGTCAGATTGGAGAACAACACATTATCGAGTTGCTCACTCAGTAGTTGGTTGCGATCCAAGATCAACCAACGCAAGCTGGAAGCGTTGGCGAACGTCCCGGATCCAAGGGAACTTATATTATTCCCTTGGAGAAACATGTACTGTGTGTGGTATGGAAGACCCGAGGGAAGCTGGGTAAGGCCCCTGTGGTCACAATAAAGAGCTGTTGGCCACTGAATAGGGCAGTCACACTCCAAAGGACAACTCTGTGTGTTAACAGCACGAAACCATCCGGGATCCATCCGATCTTTTAAAGTCAACACACTCGGCTCTCCTAAAAAACGGTTTATCCAGAGTGGTACACCTCCATAGTCCATGTCCATCGTGAAGGCCCATGTCGGCCCACACACAGACAGTAACAAGAAAACCGTGCTTATATCCATTCTCCCGCCTGCCTTAAGGAAACAGAAACAGCCTTTAGCTTTAAGGACGCTACACTCTGACTATAAAAAGAGTTCAAACTACTCAGAAAAGCTTATTTTCTTCTAATAGCAATAAATAAAAGCTTCCACACAAATACTGCTTAGATAAATGCATATTAAATGTTTTTTGTCATTCACAGTAGCAGAGCTTTCACATTCTTGCTTATTTAATTAAAACAATTTGACAAATACGAATTCATGTCTATATAATGTCTATTTCATTGTTAGCCACAGTGCCGCTAAATAGGCAAGAGGCTAAACTGCTTAAAAAAATGCTACTTGCCAGTGATTTTCTTCCATTCTTTTTCGTCACATTGCAAACACATGCATCATCTACATATGCGGGAGGAATGAGCATACCTTTCGCCTCTCTTCCCCGGCCAATTTTAGTTAGAAGAGCGTCTGAACTTGTTGAGAGTATCCCTGTAGACGTTTAAACGGGGCAACCTGAAGAGTTTTACGCGGCTACTGAAACATTCCTCTCACAGCGATGGCCTTTTCTTCCATACGGCTTATTCTCACTCCTTTTTTTCCCCAACCTGTCTCGGAAGCTTATGGCTGGAGTCTAACCACTGCACAACATTTGTTAGAAACATGTGTGCTGGCAGCATAGAAAGGGCAATCTTTACAGACAATGCCGATGTGGTTTAAAATCCTTTGTATTTAATACACATCACATAATGCGTGGATAGAAATCCTGTTTTTGATTCAATCTGACTTTCTCCTTCAAAGCTTGATTTTGAGTAATACACAACTGATGTGGAATCATATTTTAATGCTTATGCAAACCATATACTGTTACATAAACAACCTCAGTCCACTGATTGATGAACTGTAATATCACGTCATTGAGTCTGTGAGAAAGGGGAGTATGTTTGAAGGCAGTATATTTTCTCTTTGCAGACATGCCCTGCACAGCAGTCAGCTCTGGAACATCTAGCACAGAGAGCAATGGTTACAGTCAGACAGCTTGAGGGGGCCTGGGGAGCCAAACAGACCCCGTTCGTCTGCAAGAGAGCAAGAAAGAAGAAAAGAAGGAGAGAGAGAGAGAGAAAGAGAGAGAGTAGTTTAGTTAAGATAGCTTTAGCCCAACACATCAAAGCCCTTCCACAGGGATGAGACAATGTTTTAGGTCTGTGAAGGTCTGAAAAGTCAGAGTGCCCCCTAGCACTCAAATCAACCATGACAATCACAAAGCAAGGTTGTTATTATTTGATTTAATATTCTGTTATACCCAATGCTATTATTGTATACTCAATACTTCTTTAAACAAAAAAATCATTATTTTATACATTTATACATTATACATTTATACAATCATTAGTTTATTGCTTTTTTAAAAAAACGTTTTGCATGGAAATCTGAAAAAAAAGCACAACGTAAGTTGTTATAACTTTTACATTGATTATTTAACTGTATATGTTATATAAAACATATATACATAATACGTGTAGGTAAAAACATACATTTCTAAATATAATTCCTTATGCAAACATAACCTCCAAAATGTTAACATTTAAAATGATTTATAAAGTTAAAATAAATGTGAATATATTAAACTCTACCATATGTGTATCGAAACGTAACCATGTTACCATTTAATATTGTTTAATAAAGTCACATTTTAAGAATTCTTACAATTTCAAGAAATTACAATATATAATCACTGTATATTGTAAAACCTATACATATGTAGATGTGTAGATTATGACATAAATTATGAAACCTTTCACATATAGTAAATGAAAATGTTACCCAGACAACAGAACTAGTTTAGTTTATCCTGAAATTTCACAAAATGCGAAAGGAACAATGTTTTATAAAATGCCAATTTCTCAAGGAAAATGATTAAATCATCAGTCATAATTTTTATTTGCAAACTATTCGGTTTTACATTCAAATTTCAAACACCGATAACGACCCATGAAAAGAATTTGAAACCCTTTCCCTTAAAGTCCTTTGATCTCTCTTTGAAGGCTAGACAGGTAGTTTTTGATAAACACTGACTTAACTCTGAAACTATTGCTTTGAGCTTGAGCTAGAGTATTTTTGAAGGGGTGTTTATGTTATTCTGTTCCCTGAAACGCTGTAGACTGCCACTGGCTGCCAGATTTCTTTTCCATTTAAACAGAAGGAAATGAAGAACCTTCCAGTGCTTTTGGAATCTTACTTTGTAACCCGGCAGGCTATGCAGCTTGACAGCAAAAAAATAATGTAGTGGAATCAACACTGGAATCAAAACCTGTTGCTAAATTATTAATTATGTAGGGAATCGGTGTCTGGATCTCCTTCAGTATATATAGGTTTATGAATCCATGATTCCTTACACTCATGTTCTCCTTCGTCTCTCTTGTGCTTCGTCACTGTTCTCAATGTTTACTTCACAAGTCTGCGTACAGTTTCCAGTCAGTATAAATTGCGTGCACACATAGAACCAGTCAAAACACTGCTTACATGTGTATAGTGTGGTTTGTGTTCGCATTTTTAAAAGCATACGCTAGTCGTGTGAGCTGTTTCTCCCTTTGGCACGTTATGACTGAGGTCTTTGTGGATATTTTGTGGTTAGCAGACTGCCTTGGCAAAGTCGTGCCAAGCCAACGGCACAAGACAGGCAATCTGGAGGAGATGTTTCAGAGCGGGTATGATGGTCAGGTTATAGTTTACTTACATTTCAGAGCTAAAGTTGCCTGTAAAAGGTTATTCTTTTTTCCCAAAGCCTTGTTTGATCGATATATACTGCATATGTTACTTTAAAAGCTCAGATAAAGCCTGTTGATTAATCCCGGTCTATACGGTCGTATATGTTCAGCTATTTCCTATTGAGATCATCTGTGAAATTGACTCATATCTTGGCTGCAGAATCACATGCTTCTCCTTAAACTGATGCCTAGAGGGCGCTATATCTCAAACTATCTTCACTACCATGTGAGTTCAGATGAAATAGGCTAATATCATAGCCTATTTGGATTGACTAATGCCATAGGGTTACTAAAGTTTGCTTTGGCATGCTAATTTATTTAATATAATAGCTACCAGAATAATTTGTTCATGAAAACAAATGACCGCTAACAGCCTCAGTCTTCATTTACATGGAGGACTTCGCTGTAGATAACTTAGGAAAGCATGCCTCGCAGCGATTCAGGTCACCTCTGTTGTCTGACCTCTGTGCTGAAAAACACAAATCACGTATCATTCTAAAGTTCAAAGAGGCTAAGTCACGGCTGGAGAGAGAGCAGCAGGAGCAGGGACAAGGATGGCAGGAATGTAAAGTGTTTCCTGATGCTGAGTTCACTTCAGACCCCGTGGTTCTGGACCTGGAGCTTTTTCTGGAGACAGTCAGGCTACTTGCAGAAACAGTATGGAAAACATTATGTTATAGAGATCGAGTTTTCTATGCATCCAAATAGTGAACAGAATGAAGAGGTACTGGGGAGAGAAGAATTCTTATGCTGTTTCAGTCTATATAACTTTAATTTTCTTTCCCAAATAATGCTAAAATGTTTAGCTAAAGATTGTTTTATTAGGAGTTATTAGGTGCGTTTAGTAAGTAGATCAGCTACCCATTTACAGAATATATATTACAGACATGTATTCGTATGAAAAAATAGCACTTAATATGTTTTAAAAGATATAATTATTTCATTTAGCGGAGATTATGGATTATATGAATGCTATTAGTTAAATGTTGGTTTGCTTTTTTGGTTTTATTTCTAATTTAGTCTTCAAAAATTTGTTAATAAAGTCTTGTTTCTAATGCAAGCGTTTAGTGTCAAATAAAACATACTTTAATTAAAACTTGTGTATGTAATTTCCCATTTGCAAATTGCAATTTAGTATTAATTACTAATGTATCACATTATTGTTACAACTGATTCGTTACTTTTAAGCTGTATTTGAAAGTCTGATTTTTTCAATCGTTAAAGCGATCCCGCTTCACAAAGGTGCTAAAACGTGCTCAATTCCCACTACTACCCGTCCACACCTATGGTTTTTCAATCCTTCACACAGTAAATAAAAAGGGAGGCTCCCTCAAGACCTGTGTTTGTGATTCAGTCCTGGAGCTGTCAGAACATGAAGCTGTCTGGCTTTATGTCTTGTGTCGAATCCAAAGCCCAGCACCTCTAGCGTGCCACAGATCTGCTTACCAAAAACCAGCTGGCTGCAACCATCAAAGACCACAAAGAGAGGCCTCTCAGGAGATGGAGGACCTGACATTCCTCAGGATGAGTGCCTGGAGATATGAAACTCCAAAGCAGATATGAAACACACAAGAGATAGACTGAACATTAGCCACTACCATCAGTTAAATGACTTGAGTCATTCAGCATGCAGTCTGGTTGTAATCCGAAGGGAAAATGTTTGTTGTGCCTCTTTGGTGGCTTAGAGGTAAGAGGGGTCTGTAGAGCTGTATACAGCTTCCTCATTGATCAAGCTGTTGATAGTTTGGTCAGTCTTGCAGTGAGGGCCGCATTCTGCTTAATGAGAAAAGCTTGATGTATGCAGAAGCAGATGTCCCTAACATGTTCCACAGCTGGGAGTGATCGAGACCAGCCACTCGATGCTGGTGAAAAATGGACTTGGGATGGAGAAAGGCAAGTCTTCTGTAATTGGACAGGGGTTGAGAGGGGGCTTCGGAGGGTGGAGGCAAAAAAGCTTGTAGGGGAGAAAGGGTTTTTGCAGTCTTTGCCAAAGCCACTTCATTTTGCTACAAGGACTCGCAGTGAGACAAAGAGAAGGCAGAGCCTTTGCTAAACAGGTAGGCATGATGCTGTTTTCTAGTGCCTACTTGGAGGGTTTATTATTTATTTATTTATTCTGGTCTTATTTTGCCTTTCTGCATCAGTGGATTTGGTACTAAGTGGAACAAGCTCACAGTAGTTGAATACAGGTTGTGTTGCTGTTTGGTTTGGTTGCCATTTTGCAGAAATGCGTTTTTTTAAACAGTTTTTACTTAAATACCGTATAAATAAAAAAAAAATCTGACCTCTTCATTTTTATACAATAGCCACTATTGTTCAGTTGTATCTCACTCACGTTGTGTTATTGCCTGATCTGCAATAATTTCAGTGTTTTGTTTTTATCTATAGTTCCACTTTTAAATTGTTTTAAAGCAAGCAAAACTGATTATGGTTCTTTAGCCTTATCTGATGTGCTTTGGTTACAGATGGGTTTTGAGCATTTGTCATTTAGCCAGTGGTTTTCAAACATGTTTCTGGACATTTTGCATGTCTCCCTAATTTACACGTATTAGGAAAGAGCTCCATGAACTCAAATGAGCGTGTCAGATAAGGGAGACAAGCAAAATTTGCAGAGCAGTGGGTCCCTAGAAACAGGCTTGAAAACCAATGATCTAAACACTCTGGAAGAACCCAGCTAGAAACCCAGCTAGAAAAAAAACCCCAAGATTGTTTGTCTTCGCTATTTTACCTGGTTTCCCAGCCTGGTGAGGCTGGTTTAGCTAGTCACACAATGACCAAAACTACTAATAGTCAGACTGGAAAAATGTATAGCAAGTGAAATAACTTAAGCTGTTTAATTTTCAGCAGGGCATTTGGTTAAACCAGCTGACCATAAGCTTATACAGACAGGGTGAGCAGCTAGACCAGCTCAATCCAGTAAAGACCAGCAGTCACCGTTTTTAATTAACCCTACAAAAAGTGTTTTTTTGTCTGCAGCTGTCAAGTCTTTTGCCAGTGACAATGCAGCTAATTACTCTTCTGCTGTTGGGACTCCTGAAGTTTTCGCTGGCTCAGGACAGAGATCCTTTCCAGTGGCTTTCTTCCCTGCACAGCCGAGGTTATGCCTCTCTGCAGGCCGACAACACCGGAGGAGAATGTCCCGAGGAGTGCGACTGCCCTCCAACTTTCCCAGTCGCCATGTACTGTGACAACCGGAACATGAAACAAATGCCTTACATCCCATCCCGGATGAAGTATGTGTACCTTCAGCACAACCAGATCACCTCTGTCCCAGATAATGCTTTTGGGAATGCCACCAACCTTGTGTGGGTTTTGTTGCATGAGAATCACATTAACTCAGTAGGAAAGCAAGCGTTTGCCAAACTGGTGAACTTGGATCGCCTGTACCTGAACAACAACAACCTGACCGAGGTGCCGTCCAACCTGCCTCGCTCATTACGTGACCTTCGTCTCAATCACAATAAAATCACCAAGTTGCCCCCCAACGCTTTTGAGGGCATGGAGAATTTGACCATGCTTCTGCTCCATAGTAACGGTTTCCAGGATATCAGCGGCCTGAAAGGTCTGAAGTCGTTAACTCTGCTGGATGTGAGCGGTAACCAGCTCAAGAAGGTTCCTAATGGTCTTCCTGAGATGATCCACCAGCTTTATCTAGAGTCCAACTCCATCGAGGCAGTTCCAGAGAACTTCCTCAGCCAGTTCACCAACCTTCAGTATGTCCGTTTTTCTCACAATGAGCTCACAAACAAAGGCATCCCTCAAAACACCTTTAACAACAGCGGTCTGGTGGAGCTGGATTTGTCCTTCAACAAGTTGGAGAGCATTCCTATTGTTAGCACTAATCTGCAACACCTTTATCTACAGGCTAATCAGATCAAAGGTAGAGCACTTCTACACACACATATATATATATATATATATATATATATATATATATATATATATATTTATAATTACAATTTTTTGCAATTTACACTTTTATGTAAATGTAATGTAAAGTAAATGTTTTACATTTACTTAAGGATTAATTATTTCTGCCTTATTTGTTATAATTAGGTTTATTCATTGAAAACTATTATTCATATTTACTCATATAATCATAGTCCATGAATGGAATAACAGATGAAAGTTGTAAAAAATTAATAAAAATAAATAAAATAATTCTATAAATTAGTAATATAAAAGTGATATAATGATATATCTGGCGATGTAAAAGTGCAAAACATAATTTCTTTTTAAGACTTGTTTCAATAGAGTTGTAATCAGGCAATTTATTTTAAATGTAAATTTTCCTATTCTCCCAACATCCATTTTTCTGTTTTGCACAGATGTATTTTCTCATATTTATTTATTTATTTATTTATAAATAACATTTTGTGAGATTTTAAGATTGCAAACAGTAAAAATAAACTTAAGAATACTTCAAATTGTATATATATATTTCTTCCAGTGTAATTTAGTGAAACACAACTGTTTTGTGTTACTCCAGTGACTGATGTTGATATTGCATATAAAACTCGTTTTCCATTCGTTTCAGAGTTTACACTGGGCAGTTTCTGCAGTGTGGTGGATGTTATGAACTTCTCGAAGCTGCGAGTCTTGAGGCTGGAAGGAAATGAGATCAGTGCCGGAGACATGCCCTCTGAAGCTGCCCTATGTCTTCGTCTGGCTACTGATATTGCAGTGTAATGGCAGTGACCAATCAGCAGGGGGCTCTTTTGTTTCCCTCCAACATTATTATATCAGAATGGCATGAGTTTGCGTTGATGTACATTTTTATTGTAGGGAAATTTATAGTGCCTTGGGATGTTGTGTGAGAGGAATATAATTTCCTGTGGACTTTAGAGAGAAGTACAAAGAAGGAAGAGGATATTGAGAGATTTAGATAGGAAATGGAGATCCTCTGTAAAGGTATGTGAAGCTAGTTAATTTTTTTCTCAAATGCCACATAGCCATATGAATATGCCTTTCTGTGCTTTTTGTGTTTTGTGCGCTTGTCTGGCAGTTGGATGACAATATTGGCAGTGCTAAAAATCAACATTGCAGTTTGTTTGGTACACATTTGATTTACTTTAGGTTTGTGCATTCATGTCTCTTCAGGAAAGAAGTTTGAACAATGCTGTGAGTATTTATTCTACATGTGAGACAGAAGAACTTAATGGAGAACAGAAAGATCTTACTTGACTAAATCCATCTTTCATCTTGTATGTGTTTCCTGTATGCGTCTTCCATTCACATCTGAAAGGGGGGAAGGATAAACTTGAATGGTTGTGTTTTAAGAACAAATGTATTGCATGTGTTATAAAAAAAATGACTGAGGTTCTGGTGTTTAAACATGCCTGTAGACCTTTCGTGTGACTCAATAAAACTAATATTTTCATGTATGAAACGCTTTTACGTGAGTTTGAATTTTTTATATTGGCTCTTATTAATGCCTACGTAGAAAATAAAGAGAGATTAGTTCATGTAAAACCACATTTATATAATAACAGCAATCACAAGCAGCTAGCTTACTTTGTATGATTTTGATATCATAGATGATAACACAATATCTCAAGTCACCCTTAAGTCCACAATCAAACTTTGACATATGTTTCTTAATCATTATTTAACGATAGTAAGTTATTGCTGTTAAATCTTTATATGAATATATGAATGATATGAAATGTTAGTATTGCTACAAATAAAACATTTAAACAGACTGAGGCCTGAATCGAGGAAGTAACTTTTAAAGAAAACTGACAGTTGGGAGAATGTGGCTTTTGTGCTTCACGCCATAATCGGTTACATATTAAAGTAATTCAATTTGCAAGTCATGAGTTATTAGCCTGCAAGTCTCTGGCAATTATTGTCTCTTTACACCGACTTGAGAACGTGTTTGTGGGTTATCTTATTTTTCTTTGTCGTTTTGTTTTGTATTGTTGCTTGTTTTTTTTCTTAAAGAAACTTTCTTGAGTCACCATGTATTTGTGGCAACAGGTTTATGACATCATACTGTGACTTCAGCAAGTTTGCGACAGGGAGTATTTTGTCTTGCGTCAGTTTAAAAATGCAGATGACTCACTATTATAACTGTTTTGATTTGTAATAATTCTGCTTTCTCAAATCCCTGGATGCAAACACCCTGAACGCAGATGAGTTTTTTTTAAACAAGTCACAAGGGCATTGCGCATTGGAAACTCATCAGCAAGATGCCGTTTCTTAGAGATAGTAAACTCAATAAAATGTTTAAAAGTAGTGATTTTATTTGAGCTTTTCCTCTCACTGCTCCCTGAACAATTAAAATTACACCAGGTCTGTCAAACGTTTTTTACAGGTGCTCACTCTTATTCCTTATTCCTTTTCCTCTAAAACAGACACAGACTTTGATTGGCTACTGTTTGTTTCCTTTACCTGTTATTACCTGGTAAGCACTTTAACCTATTCTCCCAACATCCATTTTTCTGTTTTGCACAGATGTATTTTCTCATATTTATTTATTTATTTATCTATAAATAACATTTTGTGAGATTTTAAGATTGCAAACAGTAAAAATAAACTTAAGAATACTTCAAATTGTATATATATATTTCTTCCAGTGTAATTTAGTGAAACACAACTGTTTTGTGTTACTCCAGTGACTGATGTTGATATTGCATATAAAACTCGTTTTCCATTCGTTTCAGAGTTTACACTGGGCAGTTTCTGCAGTGTGGTGGATGTTATGAACTTCTCGAAGCTGCGAGTCTTGAGGCTGGAAGGAAATGAGATCAGTGCCGGAGACATGCCCTCTGAAGCTGCCCTATGTCTTCGTCTGGCTACTGATATTGCAGTGTAATGGCAGTGACCAATCAGCAGGGGGCTCTTTTGTTTCCCTCCAACATTATTATATCAGAATGGCATGAGTTTGCGTTGATGTACATTTTTATTGTAGGGAAATTTATAGTGCCTTGGGATGTTGTGTGAGAGGAATATAATTTCCTGTGGACTTTAGAGAGAAGTACAAATACAGAAATAGAAGGAAGAGGATATTGAGAGATTTAGATAGGAAATGGAGATCCTCTGTAAAGGTATGTGAAGCTAGTTAATTTTTTTCTCAAATGCCACATAGCCATATGAATATGCCTTTCTGTGCTTTTTGTGTTTTGTGCGCTTGTCTGGCAGTTGGATGACAATATTGGCAGTGCTAAAAATCAACATTGCAGTTTATTTGGTACACATTTGAATTACTTTAGGTTTGTGCATTCATGTCTCTTCAGGAAATAAGTTTGAACAATGCTGTGAGTATTTATTCTACATGTGAAGACAGAAGAACTTAATGGAGAACAGAAAGATCTTACTTGACTAAATCCATCTTTCATCTTGTATGTGTTTCCTGTATGCGTCTTCCATTCACATCTGAAAGGGGGGAAGGATAAACTTCGAATGGTTGTGTTTTAAGAACAAATGTATTGCATGTGTTATAAAAAAAAATGACTGAGGTTCTGGTGTTTAAACATGCCTGTAGACCTTTCGTGTGACTCAATAAAACTAATATTTTCATGTATGAAACGCTTTTACGTGAGTTTGAAACAGAACATATTTCTCTAGTTGCCAGTGACAACGTTCATATCTTTTTTGTTTTTTTTTATATTGGCTCTTATTAATGCCTACGTACACAGTAAAATAAGCAGTGTAAAAAATGCAGTGTTAAATGTTATTAATTCTAAAAGAGTTAAATTAATAACCAACAGTGTTAATAATGTTCTTTTGTAGTGTAGTTGCAGGGGTGCTACGTGGTGTAATTATATTTTTACACCTGAAGTGCAAAACCCCCGCCAAGTTATCTTTGCCCCTCCCCTTTTACCCGTCGTGAAGACGAAAACGCCATTTTATCCACATGCCAGCTGCAAGGTGAGGTCTTTCTCTTTCTATGCTTAAATTAAAAATATGTTTTTAACTACTCACTAACTTAACTACTTTTTTAGGAATGAAGATGCTCGTCAAAGTTAAGTTCAGAAGTGAACAGAAGTATGTGAAAGTTTCTCACAGCGATTTGAAACTTTCCGATTTTCTGGATGAAGGTAATTGCATTTGTAATTTTATAATAAATTTTAAGCTGAAAATGTCGGTGGTGTTTGCATAGCTGCTAAATTGAATCTTATTTCGGTTCGTTTACAGCCTTAGTGAAGTTCGGCATCAGTGTCTCTAGTAGGCCCGAGGCCCGTCTTTACGACGAGTCTGGCACTGAAATAGACGAGGACGTCTTTTGAGGACGTTCTGAAGCAACCGAATTTGGGTGTTTTTCAGATACTATTGCCAGATTCTTCAAATGGTAATGTATATCGTCAAAATGTACGTAGCTGAGCATAGGCGAGTGACATGTGGTTGACACAACGTGAGCTTATTTGTTTTTCAACATGCGAAAATTGACACAAAGTTATTGACTGAAATTTCGTCAGAGAACATCAGCAAAAACAACCAGAACGCTACAGCAGAACTGTTTTGTGTCTCCGAGGTTTCGTTACTGAATGAATCTACGTTTTCAATGAATCAATTGAGTCAATGATTGACTTGCCTCGTTTTGTATCGAATCAGGCATTTGAATGAATAAATGACTCGCTTATTAATAGTCATTTACCGCCATCTATTGGTGACTTTCCACAATATTTTTAACTTGTTTGTTCAAAAATATTTAAAACATAAATCTCTCATTTGAAAGTCGCTAAATGACTGAATGTAAAGTAATGACATTGATACATTTTGAGATTTATTTTCAGCCAAGGCGGCTCAATCATGCTCCACAACTTTTTCAATATTAAATTGTAGTGAACAACTAAACTTCTGGAAACTTAACTCAAATTAACTCGACTAATTTTAGTGTTTTTTAATTCTTTCTCAACAGAATTGACCCATGTTCCTTCACTACCAAGTGAAGAAAGCTCAATTGAGATTTCAAGCAATCTGATGACACCATTCTTCTAAGTGATGACAGCCCTACAAGAAAGAGGAGAGCTGAAGATGAAGCAGGAATTGTGAGTGTGTGTCTGTGCCTTGGATGTTATTCAGTAAGAATCTAGAATTGTTACTTATTTTTTAAATTATATTTTAAACATTTTAAAGAAAGTGCCTTGTTTTCTGATAATATCTCACTGTGTCATTTGTGTTAACGCATGAAACTAAAGTGCAAAAGTTCAGTCGAGTTTACCAAATTCATGTTTTAAGATTTGATCCAGGTGCAGAATCACAATGTGACTACACAATCATCACACAATGTTTCCTGAGATGGGTTGTTCATTGTGCTTTGTAACTTATTCTGTAAGTATTCTTTATTCCAGTGGTCATGATTTCCTAGCCCAAAGCATAAAAAAGGACATGATTTTTAAAAGATTATTTGTGTCAGGTCATTAAAAGGTTAATTCATTGAAAATATTTCTTTCTTTAATTACTTAACCCTGTTTATAGAGGTTTAGAAAGCTCTTTTACATGTGTGGGAAAAATACAAAACTGAATTTTTGGTGAACGAGCACATTTAAAAAGGCATCAGGATAAAATTTAATGTGACATTTGTTCTTCTGTAGCAAACGCCTGTGACATTCAAATTCTCATCTTGATGATGCAATTTTATAAAGTGCAATGTGTTAACTGCTGGGAAAAGTTAATAATATTATTTAAATTTCAATTCATATTTGATTCTCTATAATATTACAGCTCATCTCCACCCAAACAAGTAAGAGAACTGTATGCTCAAGGAATCATTGCCCTGTTTCCATATCTTAGGGATCCATATGCAAAGCTTGGTTATGTAAGTAAATTAATTAAATGAGTTAAATAAGTATGTGGTAGATTGATGTCTTATTTTACTTTAAACATTTTTTAAGGAACATTATTATGACCCTCAAAGTGGACAAGGGTACTTGTCATGGAAAATAAAGAACATTCAGAGGAACAGTGCACCATCAGAGATCCGTAGATGTGTCCCCCAGTCTTTTGGTGGCCCATCTGCGCAGAGAGAAGCTTCATTCAGCACAGAAGTTATCCTGACCGAAGAACAGTATAGGGAAGCTGTTTCTCTTATGAAGCATACTTCAGAGGAGGTGACAGTAAAGGTCAAGATGAGGGAGACATTTCAGTATCGTCGCAAGATGGTTCATGACCCAAGCAGATGCACTGATGTGCTAACTGAATTTCCACGTTATTTGGATATTAAAGGCCTGGTAAGAACATTTGAGTTATTAATGTGATTTAGATTATTTTTCTGTGAATTAAGGACAATAGAGAATATCTGTGGTGATTTAAAGTTATATTGATTATGCATTGTAAAGATAATAAATTTGCCCTTAGTTGCTTACCCTAAACCTTTAATCATGACAGAATAGTGCTTGGACCAGGAAAGACTGTTTCTCTCTGTGACTTAAGTGAAAATGTACAAATTGCATCCAAGTTGAATGTTTCTCCTCAAACAGATGTTCTCTCAGTTAAATGGGTAAAGTATAATGGAACCGAATACCGTTCTGGTTTAATTATTTGTGGTGAAGTAGACATTGATTTGCCAGTGTTTTTTAAAATCAAAGATATTGTTGTTTAAAATGAATTTGTGGTACTGGTTGCATCACCACTCAAAACTGTTTGCTTTGATGATCATCGTTATGCCTACAGAATTGAACCAAGACACTGTGAATCCTTGAAAGTGTTCAATGTCACTGAACTAATTTATTACAAACCTTTTGATATGCAAATGTCTTATGGGTCTGATAATTTCTTTTGGTTTGTTGTACCTTACTGCAGTCTTGTTACTACTTAGCTGTCAATGCAGGTCTTATTTCAAAATGTTTTTATTTTATCATTTTGACAAGTCGGAACTGTATACATGTTTTAAAGTAGCCATTTTGCCCATTTTGTAAATAAACATGTTTACATCTGTGTAAAGGATTTTTTTAAAAAATATTTGAATGTATTTAATACATATTTTGCACCAAATAAGAACACTATGAATAACAGTAATATAAAAAAATAACACTAGTGGTGTTAAGTGCCCCATAGTGTTAAACTTCTAGTACAATAACAAGTGTAAATAAAAACACTCTCAGTGTCAAACTTTGACATATGTTTCTTAATCATTATTTAATGATAGTAAGTTATTGCTGTTAAATCTTTATATGAATATATGAATGATATGAAATGTTAGTATTGCTACAAATAAAACATTTAAACAGACTGAGGCCTGAATCGAGGAAGTAACTTTTAAAGAAAACTGACAGTTGGGAGAATGTGGCTTTTGTGCTTCACGCCATAATCGGTTACATATTAAAGTAATTCAATTTGCAAGTCATGAGTTATTAGCCTGCAAGTCTCTGGCAATTATTGTCTCTTTACACCGACTTGAGAACGTGTTTGTGGGTTATCTTATTTTTCTTTGTCGTTTTGTTTTGTATTGTTGCTTGTTTTTTTTCTTAAAGAAACTTTCTTGAGTCACCATGTATTTGTGGCAACAGGTTTATGACATACTGTGACTTCAGCAAGTTTGCGACAGGGAGTATTTTGTCTTGCGTCAGTTTAAAAATGCAGATGACTCACTATTATAACTGTTTTGATTTGTAATAATTCTGCTTTCTCAAATCCCTGGATGCAAACACCCTGAACGCAGATGAGTTTTTTTTAAACAAGTCACAAGGGCATTGCGCATTGGAAACTCATCAGCAAGACGCCGTTTCTTAGAGATAGTAAACTCAATAAAATGTTTGAAAGTAGTGATTTTATTTGAGCTTTTCCTCTCACTGCTCCCTGAACAATTAAAATTACACCAGGTCTGTCAAACGTTTTTTACAGGTGCTCACTCTTATTCCTTATTCCTTTTCCTCTAAAACAGACACAGACTTTGATTGGCTACTGTTTGTTTCCTTTACCTGTTATTACCTGGTAAGCACTTTAATGACAGTCAAAACACTTCTGGGCAATAATTTTAGACTGCGGTCAACACCTCATGACCTATTTCTGACAAATGCTCCATGTGTATCGTCAAACCATACTGTAATTTGGCACTTGACACAATGACACGGATTTTAAGGCTTAAATGCAGGTGGTGAGACCAGTAGAAAAACTGAGGGTTTTGAGTTAATAAGTTGCCTGATTATTTTAAGGTTGTTCTCTCTTGTCAGTCTTGATACAAAGATCTTATGTTTGCTCTCCATCCCTCGGTGTCCAGTCATTGAGGGTCTGTGGAATGTCAACAACGGTTTGGAATCTGCACTTGAACATGCTTTGTGAGACAAAAAAACAGGGAAGTGTTCTCATTTAATTCTCGGAATCTTGTGTCTTGATAAATATTATTGCCATTTTCCTTATAACACATTTTACAATATACCATTGAGTAAAACATTCCCGGAGTTTCACTATTGTTGCAACTTAAATATATAATACCTATCTCATGAACCCCATTCCAATCTAAACTTTACATAAACCATTTTTATAACCATTAAGCCAGTTTTGTTTCACTGAATATTGCGTCTAGGACATTGCTTAAATAACTCTGCGTCACCTAAATGTTCACTGATAAAATGTCATGGATGTGATGTAAGTCATAAACCTCATGTCTTATTTTTTCCTCTTGAATCATAAACAAGTGATTTTCATGCTGTTATGACAGATAGGTCCCTATTGAGTGAAAAAGTGTCGTTTATCAGGGGCCTTTCTTTGTTTTTTATGACACTTATGAAATTTCTCAGATGACTGATACCTAGCGATTACTAAATTAGCCCATTTCTTTTGTTAAAAACAATGAATAAAACGTTGCACACGCTGTATAATACCATAAATATACCATATATTAGATATAAAAACATCATATTAATAAATCAGGCTAAAATAAAATACTGATTAATATTTCGTGATTTTGAAAAAGAGATATAAATGCAAAGCGTGATTATGATCAGTGTAATGTGAATGTGATGGTTTGTCATGTTGAAAGGGGGTGGGGAGGGCTGTGAGTGAACTATATAAGAGCACAGAGTACGGTTTTTCTTCTTGTTCACTCTGTCAGGTGCGTCCATGTCTTCACCTGTCACTCTTCAGACCGCGCAGAAGAATGAAGAAATACAACTTGAGCAGTATTACAGGAGTGCTTTTCAAAAACTCAGTTGCAGCTGAGCAGGTAACAGACAAGTACATCGGCGTTCATTTATTGGCGTGTTTTGACATTGATAAAAAAAAAGAAAGAAATGGGGACCGACTATAGATTTTTAAAAATTATTATTATCAGATTACATTGCTTTTATTTATTTTTGCAGGATAACAGTGATTCTAACAAGCAAGATCCTCATGTTGGGCGAGAAGATGAAAACACTGACAGAGGAAACTGGAGCAGCAAAAGAGAGTACATGCTGTCTATGATCGGCTATGCTGTTGGGCTTGGAAACGTGTGGAGATTTCCATACTTGGCTTACAAACACGGGGGAGGTACAGTGAGATGACTTTTATATGAGTTTTCGTAATAATGTATGTTTAAAATAATGTCTTATTGATATTGTACGACAGAGGAGCGAGAAGATAAAACTAAGCAAGATAATGGCAATATATTTCGCTTTTTCTTCGACTCCATCATCTTATTTCTGTTTTCTCTCTGCATCTTTTCAACAATTCAAGGGGCCTTCCTCATCCCCTACACTATCATGCTGGCTGTTGCTGGCCTTCCTCTCTTCTTGGAGAGCTCTTTTGGACAGTTTTGCAGCCAAGGCCCCATCAATGTGTGGAAATCTGTGCCTATACTGCAAGGTAAATTAACTCAATCTAAAAACTGATGGATATAAAAGCTGCTGAGGAGTTTGGGGGAAAAAAACATTTAAAAAAATTCAAATTGACTTTTGCTACATTTTGAGGTCCACCGACGTGGTAAAAGCCTCAAATCTAATTCAGAAATGTATTAAACCAACCTTGAGACACAAGGACAAATGCAGGACCTGCAGACTGCATAATTACGTTTGCCTTCAGGACCTTTACATTAATGTTTAAGGGGGTTGTGAACGCTAAAATGTCAAATCAAGAACACACATTTAAGTGAACAGATTCAAATGTTTGTAGGTTGCTTGTACTTTAAACATATATTTTGTAATGTTTTTTTTAGGCGTTGGCATGCTAATGATGCTGGTTAGCACTTTTGTGGCAATCTACTACAATGTGATCATTGCTTATAGCATCTACTACCTTTTTGCATCTTTTCAACATCCTCTCCCTTGGAGTGCGAAGCCCTGCAACTCGACTGGTTTGTTAGACTTTGTTTCTCTTTCAAAAGAAAGGCTTGTGTTTCTTGTGTCAGATGTACCGTGACGTTTTTGCTCAGATAATGAAAGTATTTGGATTTTTCTAGATGAACTGCATTGTAAGGGAAATTTGCCTTTCACACTCAACACTGTACAAAATAGTGTTGGGAATGGGAACTAATGGGAAATTCCTTACTCTGTGCTCTGATAAGAGTTTAATCTCTAACTAGTTCTGAGATACAGAATATTACCGCAAAAAAGTCATTGATTAGACCTTATGTTGTATTTCAGTTACGTACAACATTACTGTTGCAGCACTGAATGTGACAGCTGAGAATCAAACCTGCAAGAATGAATTTTCAGCAGGCCAGAGCCCCAGTGAGAAATACTGGGAGTAAGTTGACGTTTGTTTCTGTACAGCTTGTCAGTGAGACTGACACTCTTTTCTTTCTTTCTTAAAATTTATCCGACATTGTGGATTATTTATGAGTAATGTTTAGGGTTTATCAGGTCTTGGGGTGATTGGCACAGCATTAAAAATTTGTAGAGTGTCATTTCTTTCCTGTTTAAAAGGGTTTCCTGTTGAAACAGGAAGCTCGGGTAGGATGTTTGCCTTTTGATGTTCACAAGGCTTTGACAGCAGAAAAAAGATAAAAATTTGTATATTTTTAAACTAGACTAACACCATGAAACGTTTTAGAATTTAAATTTTTATTATTACAATTGTTATGATAGCATCACATCAAAGGAGCCAGTAAAGACAGTATTTAAAAAACAGTTTCAAATAAACACTGTTGTTCTAAACTTTTTTTTTATTAATCAAAGAATCTCTAAAAAGTATCAGATTTTTAAATAGAATGAATTTTGTGAACCAAATGAGCATACTATATTGATTTCTAAAAGGACTGTGTGACACTGAAGGCTGTGATTCTTTTATTTATTTATTTATATTTTAATAAAATAAATTCAGCTCTGGTGACCATAAATCTTACCACCACCAGACTGTAAAAACTGTAATGTCTCCAATGTCTAGTGAGTAACATTAAAATAATTACATATTTTTTCTCTCTCTAAAGACACAGTTTGTTTTAAATGAAGCTTAAAAACTGTCTTCACCTCGATATATTTTAACCTTTAGTCTTTTGTCTAGAATCAGTGCCAGTGGCAAACATCCAGATATCTTTTTCTTATCTGTATTTTTTTTTTTTTTTTTTTTTATGTGTGCTTGTGATCTGAATGATTTGTCCTCAGTGAGGTGGTTCTTCAGCGCACTAGCAGTATGGATGAGACGGGACCTGTGGTTTGGCACCTTGCCCTTTGCCTCCTGCTTGCCTGGATACTAGTCGGAGCAGCTCTCTTCAAAGGCATAAAGTCCTCTGGGAAGGTTTGTATTTCACCTCAGTAACATTAAATTGTATTTTTACAGTGAATCGTGATGAGGCAGCAAAAGAACAAAGCATTTTGCATTCGATTTAACGCAGTAAATGGTACGTTTTTTCAGGTGGTGTATTTCACAGCTACTTTCCCATACATCGTTCTTTTTATCCTGCTGATTCGTGGGGTGACTCTGGAGGGGGCAAAAGATGGCATTGAGTTCTACATCGGTTCAAAGTCTAACCTCACCAAATTGGCCGATTCTGAGGTCTGTCTGACTTTAATGTTCATAAACGCAGGAATACGCCGAGATCAGCCTGCTAATGTAGCCTGTTTTTACCATAGGTTTGGAAGGATGCAGCTACCCAGATCTTCTTTTCTCTCTCCATTGCATGGGGTGGTTTGACGGCTCTGTCCTCTTACAATAAGTTTCACAACAACTGCTATCAAGACTCCATTGTAGTGTGCATTACAAACTGTGGCACCAGTGTCTTTGCCGGCTTTGCCATCTTTTCTATCCTTGGATACATGGCGCATATCTACCAGAAACCAGTGTCAGAAGTTGCAGATGCAGGTAAGATCTGAAATGTTAATCTTTTTCGTTTTTGGGTAATCAAACAAGTGCATCTGCGGAGCGTTAAGGAGCGCCTTTAGTTTGCCTTTAAAGCAATAGTTTAAACAGTAATAAAGATTCTAGCATGGCATATTCATCCGTGTGTTAATAAGCTCCAATTTGTGTTTTAGGGTTTGGATTGGCGTTTATTGCGTACCCTGCTGCTCTTTCTGAGCTGCCTATTTCACCCCTGTGGTCGATCCTGTTCTTTGTCATGCTTATTACCCTTGGCTTGGACTCCCAGTTTGCAGGGATAGGTAAAGAAAAGCAGATTTAGATATTGTACAATAATCAGAAAAAAAGCTGTCAAATATTTGTCTTAATCTTAATCACGATTTGTCTACAGAGGTTATCACCACCTGCCTCCAAGATGCCAATCCCAAGCTTTTGAAGTCCAAGCGAGGAATTGTTACGACAGTGGTCTGCATTGTTCTCTTTTTGCTGGGCTTGCCATGTGTCACTAGGGTAGGCAAACAATTACAAATATAGGTTACAGTTCACCAAAGGTATAAAAAAATGTACAGTTCTTAAAATGCATTGCATGAAAGGTGAATAAGGGAATTCTGCACAGAGTGAACCCAACCGTACATTATGTTTAAAAGGGCTTTGTTTTGATAGGCAGGAATATATTGGGTGAATTTAATTGACACTTTTTGTGCTGGATGGATTCTCCTGGTCGCTGGATTACTGGAGGTCTTAGGCCTTTCCATCTTGTATGGTGAGTATATATTAGAAATGTGCGATGTTATGTGCTGCGTAACTGTTCTTTTCTAAAATGCATGCACATTTTTAGGTGGTAATCGGTTCATTAAAGACATTGAGATGATGATTGGGAGTAAGAGCACCCTCTTCTGGTTATGGTGGAGAGCGTGCTGGTTTTTTATCACCCCGGTGGTTCTTTCTGTATGTACATCATTTTAAAGCTATAATTACCACTTAATAATAAGGTTATACCTAATGGTTGTGTTTTTCTTTTCAACCAGATTATTCTTGTATGGTCCTTGTATACTTTTACATCCCCCACATATGGCTCGGTTGCATATCCAAAATGGGGCATTGCCCTGGGCTGGTGTATGACTGCATTTTGTCTCATTTGGATCCCTATTCTTGCAGTCTGGAAAGTGTGCAAAGCGAGTGGAGGCCCCTGGCAGGTGATGCAGGATCTTTTTTTTTTTTTTTTTTTTTTTTTTTTTTTTTTTTTTTTTACATTTTAACTTGTTTTAACAGATTTTTGTAAAGATGCATATAACATGTGCAGCGTGTCAGTTATGTATTGCGTTCTTTAGTGATACACTTTTTGATTCTAAACTTTGACTTTTGTCATTCAGCGTATCAAAGCAGCCTGTTCACCCACAGAGGACTGGGGTCCTTACTTGGAGTGTCACAGAGGGGAGCGCTATGGTACTAGAGGAGCGACTGATGCAAATATATTTGTAATCTCAAATAAATCCACTAGGTTGTAAAAAGGTTTTGTTAAAGCATAGTATTTTAATGTATTTGTACATGTATACATATGTAGCACTAGTATCTTAGTAACTTGTATTTTAGCTGTATATACTTTATAGTTGTAATCCTTTTGTTTGATTGCTTGTGCATTTTCCCGCGTAGAGTTGTCCATTTAAATTTTAAAATGAGATTTTTTACCTTTTGTATGTTTGTATGTTTACATTTATCTTTTTGAAAATTGCAAATCAAAATTATTTTAATTGAAATGTTTTTTTGAATAAATAAGTACAAATATTCATATTTAAAAATATATATAATCAGTACGAGTTAGCAGACGTACAACTGAAAAGTCTTGGATGTTGTCTTACAAATGTTTTTAATTTCAAAAAGAGTGGGAACATTTAAGGTTTCATAATTTAAAATGCATTTCTATATATTTATTTATTTTTTTAAGTAACAGTGATATTCTAAATGCAAGCATTCTGATTCCCAGGCAACATATGCATTAAATGTTATCACTCGTATTTTTGAGTGAGATGTTACATAAGTGAAATAGCACTTTCCTCACTTGTACAATAAAGTAGATTCTGCTTGTTGCGTTTCTAACAGATTTTCACTGTTAAAAGCAGCATTTACCAGCATTTAATTTGCTAATGAATCCCCCAAAAGCTTGAGCAGAAACAATGCTTTACATGCCCAGAAAGCTCCTGATTTTGTTGTAGCCAACCCAATATGTTACAAAGCGCTGAAAGAGCAACAATAAAGAAGTGAAATTTGAATCTGGAAGCCAGCACACTGCAGGAGAGCCACACCTGTGATGCAAATATAATCATCTAAATCTCTTTCAGAAATAACTTGTCAAAGCACAACGGTGAATGAATGAGTAGGGAAAATCAGGGAGAATTATACACACACTAGTGAAAAGATGTGATTGTGTCATTTTGTGAGAAATTTTCAAAAACAACAATTAGAATAACAGATAACACACTAAAAATACTTTAAGGTTTAAAAAATAGGTGATTATAACAGTTTCTTTATTTATATTAAATACTATGATCCGAGTCATTTTCTGTTTTAAGTCTATTATTATTTTGGCACAATATATAAATTGTAAACGGACTGCATTAATTATTTTAATTTCATGACATATGTTTTCTCTAACCAGAAATAAATAAATAAATAACCTCAAAATCAAAATATTAAAAATATATAACAAATAGTTTTGATGTAAGTAATGATAGATTAATATCCCCTGGAGAGGTGTAGGAGAATTTAACTGCTTATAAGCTAATCATTTATTCAAAATGATTAAAAATGTTTAAATAAACACATAACAGCCTACCACTTTCAATTTGCAACAATTCCTTAATGATTCCTTATAACTTAAGGAATAAAATAAAAAAACTATAATTTTAACTAATAAAAAAAAATCACCTTTGTATGCAATAATAAAAAAAAAGCTTTGGAGTTTATTAAAGATTTTTCCTTCACAGCTTTCATTATATGCATGATGTTCTCGCAAAGTTAACACATTTTAAAGTTTTAGTTAACGCAGTGCAATGAAGAATTAAAACGCGACTGCAAACCTATATACCATGTAACGGGGCGAAGCAGAGGTGAGGATACTGTAAGTCAAATGGGGTTGAGCAGGAACCCTGTGAACTAAGGATGCAGTTGCACGCGTGCCCTCAATGGCCAGTCACGCTGGCAGAGGTGTGGCGCCTTTTCACGCTTTCAACACAGACGCTTCAAAACACGGGGCCATCTTGGGGGAAGACAGCCCGCTGTGAAGTTCACCGAATAGCCGCTACACGCTGTAAAACCAACACGTAGCAGCTAAGAGTGTCTCTAGATAGACCCAAGAGCAATCTGCGAATAAATCAGCGGTTGTTTTTCAACTTAACAAGGCCCTTTTCTCGATGACAGACCGACTCTGACCGCGCTCCGCCAGAATCAACTGACGTTTCTCATGTCCCGCCTCCACGCAGGGAGATAACCAATGAGGGCTTCGCAAAAATCTAGCGTAATGACGTTTCCGCTTCTGCGCGCATGCGCAATGTCATTTTGTCCAAAGCTCCTCACTGTTCACATCGAAGATGGCGGCAGGCTTTGACCTGCTATATAAGGATTTCTGTATTAAAAGAGTGGGAAAGAAACTTTTTACCGATACTTCAGGTTGTATTAGATTAGAAGTTTCCACATCTTGTCACAATAAGTTTGAGGTAAGCGCCCAGGCAGCCGGAAAATCACCCCGCTGACTCCGGGAAAAGGGGCAATTCAACTAGCTAATGTTGACATTCTGCGAGCTCTTGTACATATGAACATAATGAAAGCTGCTGCTCTTCAAGTGTGTTAGATGATTATTTATCCCAAGAGCATTGTTGCTGGTGGACTTGAGGTGACAGGGGCGCTTGTCAAATCTGTATTGACATTGTGACACGAGACTCCCCTTCACTCACGCTTGTTCCTTCGAAAAGCAACTGGAGGGAAAAGCGGATGAAAACCCAAACTTCCTCAACTGATGTGCCTGAGGCACAGATGGAAGACAGCTAAGGCGATCCGGTGTTTCTTAATGCTATGGTAACTACTTTGATCGGGACGTCCACAGTGCAAACTTTGAACGGAGGCAATGCAATGGATCCGCACACTGAAAGCGGCACTCCAGTGTCCAGTGGCCCATCATCATCATCATCATCATCAGACGACGCTTCAACTTCTGTCCCAGTTGTTAATAACGGGCCCGGGGTGGCGAAAGGACACGGAAACTCTGTCACTGTCGCCCCAAGCCCAAACACAGTGATACAGTCTTCTTACGGGAATCCTCCAGCGGCAGCATCCGCGGCATCAAGCGCAGGTCCCTCAGTGACAGTTGTCAGGCCATCTATGCAAACTGCTGGAACAGGTTTAACTATTAACGGGAGTAATAACAATAACACCGTTTCGGCGACTGTAGCCAATGTAGCGACCCCGGGAATTACTATTACTACTAACGTTACTATTACTACTTCTGCTACTACAACGACCCCGCTTTTGATGAACCAGACTCCGGCTTCTGTCTCAGCGAGCAAGTCCGAGGCTACTAAAACTATCATCCAGCCCGCCGGCACCATGACTCTCGGCCCTGGAGTGGCCAAGGGGGCTGTTTTGCAGGGGGTTGCGAGAACCGCGGCTCCGGTAACTGTTGCGGCAGCAGCGGGATCGAGCCCCGCCATCAGGGCCATTGCGCCACAGGTGTTAGCGCCCCGACTCCCTCAGAGCACTCCGGGCCAAAACATCCAGAACATCCAGCTACCTCCAGGTACCTCACACACACTGGCACTCCCCTTGCATGCGAGTGCAACGATGCGAATCTGTGTAATAGTGGAAGTTGTAGAGATTGTAACAGCTGTCTGTGCGAGGTTTGTGGTGCTCATTGTAAGTGCATTCGACAACAGCAGGGCAGTTAAAGTTCTTGAAATGCAGTATATAGTTCTCTTTAGAACTGCACATCATTCAAAGCTGCATTTCTTTATTGTGCACGACACAAAAGATCTTCAGACAGCTTCATTGACTTTCACAGTACAGGAAAAAGAGATGCATTAACATCTTTTGTGCTCAGAAGAAAAAAACGTGCAGGTTTGGAACAACACAGCAACGAGTAAATAATGCATTTTTGTGCCTTTAAACGTGCATTCAAAGTATAAATAGTTGATATCAATATATCATCTTCCAAGTGGGTTTTCTAATCTTAAAATAGAAGGAAAATGTTGGGTTAAAGTTTGGCCGTAGTTCTGCAAAAATGATTCCTTTCAAACGTTTCTTTTAAATTCTTAGGTTTTATCTTAACTTGAGTTCGATGCTTTGGATTCTTCCATTCAATTTCATTGCTAAAAAGTTTTAAATGGTGACTTCCAGTGATTTTATAGTAACTTTTAAAATGCTGATAAAGATTAGTTTCTCTGTTCTCTGTAATGTAAAATTCTTTGGACGCCACACTTTGCGTAAACATAAATGCATCATGTAGAATCCAAAATGTAAAAGTGTAAAATCCGCTAAGAGGTCATGCTTTTGACGTAATAATCCTTTGTTGGTCTTACATCTTGACACGATACAGATTTGCAGGATAATGTTCACCAAACTTTGCATACGTGTGAATGAAAGTCAATGAAATGAAAAGTATAGTGTGAGCGACCTTTTAGTGGGTGATTTTAATGAAGACCTCAACAATATTCTCTTACTTCCTCACAAACACTTGTAGTTGCTTGAGGAAATGCACATAAAGTTATTCTTTTTAGTGATTTTTTTTTCTTTTGACTGTGTGCTCTGGTCATTCTGACAAGCCTGTTGTCTGGCTGGACAGAATACTTGACAGATTTTTCTACAAGAGGCCATCTGGATTCTCCATCCAACAGTTTCTGTTCAGAACACATCCGTTGGTTCACACGGTAACGGAGACAGTGTGTAGGGTTCTCAGTGTGCTGTGCAAATATAGGCCACCAACTGTGCGTTTTATTCTTCGTGCCTCTAAGCAGGGCACGGTTGCCAGACTTGACTCCAGTCAGACCAACAGGAAAATATCACCAGTGAATAACAATTTAGACAGGAAGTGATGTCAGCCTTTCTGTATATATGCGTCACGTTTGTGTGTGCAGGTATGGTGTTGGTGCGTAGTGACAGTGGTCAGTTACTGATGATCCCACAGCAGATGCTGGCACAGATGCAGGCCCAGTCTCAGGCCGCCCGCCCTGCTGCCCCCACCAGCACCACCCCTGGGCAGATCACCACTGCACAGGTAATGCCGTCTGACCGCCCCTGAACTCAACTGATATCAGAACATATTTTAGAATGACCGAGGAATAGTAAATATATTTATGGAATTATATTGTTATGTAGACTGGTAACACTTTTTACAATAAGGTGTCATTAGTTAATGTATGAACTAATATAAACAAACAATTAACAATGCATTTATTACACTATTCATCTTTGTTAATGTCATTGAAAATACAGCTGATCATTGTTTATTCATGTTAGTTCACAGTGCATGCAATGCAACTAATGTTATCAAACACAACCTGTGATTTTTAATAATGCATCTGTAAATGCTGAAATTAACATGAACGTTAACTAATGTAGTTGACTAATTGTCACGGTGTGGTTAGCAAGAGAGCACGCAACAAGCATAAGGTAAACTTAAACACTTTAATCTACTCAGAACAAAATAAACAATATATTTACAGGCAGGCAGGCAGACAGACAGGACAAAAACCACACGCATATTAAAGATGAGAACCGACGATTACACAGGATCAAACTAGAACTTAAATACAAACGGGAAATCACTAAATTAACTAGACACAGGTGAAGACAATGAAACAATTACCACGAACGAAGGTAGGGCACACAGAGCACATGGCACAAGACAAAAACAACAACAAAAAGAGTCCAAAGACGTGACACTAATATTAACTAATGAAGCTATAGGCTTCTTTTGTTATAATACGGCATATGATCATTTTTTTTGTTTGTTTAGCTGCATAGCTGTTAATCATACGATTTTGGGAAGGAAATTCTAAACAAAATTCTAAACAAAATTTGTTTCTTTTTTTTTAAAAATTGAATAGTAGTTATTTTACATTTACAACTCCAAAAGTGTTCATACATTTCATAAATAAAAAGAGTTTAAAATTCATATTTAATCTATTGTTATAAGGTGCAAAACGTTGCTGATTTGTTTTATGATTTATCCTTTCTGTCTGATACTTTCAATACTGTAATAATTTGTTTTTAAAACGAAAGCTAGATCATGTAACGTTAAATGAGTTTTGAGATTATTCATTAGATCACACAGATGTAATGTTTAAAAGCATAATATGTAGCAAAATGCAGCATGGGTCTAATAAGGTGTGTAAAAGTTTTGTCAACTAGCAACAAAAATTTCTCATACTGGCCTTGGGACATCAAGCCATCTGTATTGTTGACCAAGTTAGCCATTAACTACTGTAGTTGCTTCCATTCTTTGTAATGCATTCCCATGTCAGCATTTGCTCATTTGTCTGTCTGATATTTGCAGGCACCTGGAACTCCTCTGATGGCCCGACAGGTGACTCCTACCACCATCATAAAGCAGGGCTCTCCTACAGCCAGCAGCACGCCCACTACCACACTCCAGAGACCACCTGTACAGGTAGCTATAAAAGGCACATCGTGTAGAAACAGCTCTTTCAGAAATGACAGGAATCAGTCTGTTCTGTAAAGTGTATTTCTGAGGTGGTTGTTATCTTCTTCGCTCTCTGTACTCATTCTCTCTGGTGTGTCAGCAGGCCTCCTCTGTGGGTGCAGTGTTGTCAGTGCAAGCAGGAACCGCCCAGAGGACTGTGACTGCTGCCACAGGGACCACCGTCTCCTCGGCAACGGTGAGAGGCTGCACTAACTTAGCAGTCACACAAAGACACGTTGGTTCACAACCGAAGAAACGGTCCTGAGTGTTTAGCTTCATGCTTAAAGGCTTCTCGAAAGGTGGTCTGACCTGATTAAATATGGTAAAAAGGAGATTTCCAAGTGCAAACCGAAATGAAACATCTGTTCTCAGAGTGGGAATCCCCTGATATCCCCAACTGATGCAAGGCTCACGCTATTAAACCTTAACCTGAACATTTGTATGCATCCAAGGTACGGATGCAAGATAACCGTAAGCTGCTGCAGGTTAAAACTACATTGTGTTAATTCGGTCGCGTTTCTTTTTTCTAGGAGACGATGGAGAATGTAAAGAAATGTAGGAACTTCTTGTCCACGCTGATAAAGCTGGCCACTAGTGGTAAGCAGTCATCAGAGACTGTCGCCAACGTTAAAGAGCTGGTCAAGAACCTGCTGGTGAGTTTCAGAGATTGAGTGTGTTTGCGTGATTCTAACTCTGTGAAAAAAATGTTGATGTAAAATGTGTATGATGAAGTAAAACCTAAATTGAACAGATTACTTTTGTTACTTTGTTGAATGAGTGTTTCATAATCTACCCCTGCACTAGGGTCCAAGTCTGTGACCATTCATGAAAATTAATACTATTTAAAAGTCTTTAATACTGACCACAGATTCATTTAATCAATGCATAAAAAATATTGTTAGTACACACAAAGTAATTTGTGTGATAAATACATAAATTTTAAGATTTTCAATTTATTCTATACAAATTAACCTTTCTTTTTCATTTTTAAAATAATATATTATCAGCCTAATTTTATTAGAGCGTAATTATGATTATTATAAGATATGACGAGAATTGCTGAAAGAATTATTGTCCTGTAGAAAACGTATTTGAGCTACATGAACTGAAAATGAAAAATGAAGTTTGTGTGAATGATCTCGATGTGTTGAATGGAACATTCTGACGTTTTATTGAAAGATGTTCACAAATTTGCTTAGTCATAGACAACCTTAAATAATTCTTCTTCATTTTATACAGTAACTATTCTTCGTTTATTTTAAATGAATGTTTTATTATGGTTTCAGACATTTGAACCCGCTGTTTTACTCAGCGGTTGTGGTGGATATAAACTTCCCTATGTTCGACTTATTTTTGGTGTTTGTCCCCTCAGGAAGGGACGATTGAAGCAGAGGAGTTCACCAGCAGGCTCTACAAAGAGCTCAACTCCTCTCCTCAGCCTTATCTAGTGCCTTTCCTTAAGGTAAGGATCTTCAAATTGAATGAAAATGTACCTCAATTCATGTCATTCGGAACCATTTAATAAATGACTCTAAATAATTTAAGAGCTAACTAAGATTCAATTTATGCACAGTGCTTATTGAAGAATTATTTTCACAAAGCACACAGTCGGTTTGGTGGTTGTGTTAGCACATTGCAGCATTCACACTGCTTGCTAAGTGCCTAGGCAAATTGAGTTGCTTTAAATCATTATTTGCAAAAGCTTGTATGATAATGAATTGCCAGTCAAAACTTCGGGACCGCCCTTTTTCCCCACAATGAATTCCTCCTTTTCTTTTGCGTTTCCTCAGAGGAGTCTTCCAGCTCTGAGACAGCTCACTCCTGACTCCACAGCCTTCATCCAGCAGAGCCAGGCCCTCCAGGCGTCCGCTGTGGTGCTGACCAGCTCTAACGCGGCTGGTGCCACCACCACAGCTCCTCGCGCGCTCATCCAGCCTGCCCTCAGCAACTCCAGCCAGACTGCCTCTCTGGTAAACACAGATCTACATGCATAATTTACTTGATGTGTTGTTTACTGAGGTGCAAGGACAGTGTCGGGCTTATTAATGCTAACAGCATATTGCAGGTAAATTGAGGTGTTTAGTCTTAATTTACACTGAGCTAAATGATTGGAGCTTAATTAGTACATAGTTTAAATAGTTGAATCGTAATGTGTGTATTTGCCTTGTGGCAAAGTAAAAAAAAAAATATCACTGTGTCCATGAATACAATGGAAAACATCATATGCATATGATTTATTACTGATGTTTCGTGCACATTAGTGTGGATTATTGACTAGAGTAAGTTTTCGTGCCTGATAATGTTGATAAAGGACATGGGTTAGGACATTGGAAATAAAAGGTAATTTAACCTTTTATTAACAAAGTATGATCAAATATTTCCATTTTGAATTCTATTCCACATATTAGTAGTAGTAGTAGTAGTACTGTGTGATAATAATAATAATACTACTAATAATAGTAATTGCTATTATATGATTTAAACAAGTAATATTAGTGTAATTTAGTGTAAAGGCACCTCTTGTTGTTATTATATTAATTATTTGAAACAAATGTAAAAAAAAAAGTGTATGTATACATAATCTATTATAATAGTAATAAATGTTGATTCATATCTACAAAAAATATTTAAATACAAAATATATGATTAATGACCGTTCAGCTGGCCTGCAGTTCTCTGATTGGTTGCAATTATAGAATTGCGTTTAATGTTGTTCAGGTATTGCAACCTCCTCAGCAGGGGGCAATAGTGAAGCCCCCTCAGGTTACCCTGACAACCACTCCCATGGTGACGCTCAGGGGTCAACCCCACAGCCACATAGTGGTGAGTCAGCCTCAGGTGCAGCTCAAACAGATCCAGACAGGTGAGTGTGTCCGTCAAATCCATCACTGTCTGTTTCATTCTGTGATATAATGACACAAAACCTAACCTCTCTCTTTCAGTCGCTGTGAAGCAGGGTGTTGTGAGCAGCACTAAACTGGCTCCGGGCTCTGTGTCTGTAGCGTTAGCTCAGAAAAATAAAACAAAGGATGGTGCTGGAGGAACTTTCAGGTTTGTGTTGTTCAAGTTTCTGCTGCCCTGCACAGCAAAGTATACCCAGTAGACATTGTGAACAACCTACAGGAGTAGTGCACAAAGTTTAGCTAATCTGATAGTAATGAAAAGATGTTACATTTTCCTCATATTTAATTCATTTCAGGCTGAGCCCAGTAGGCTGTGTGTGAAATAGGATTGCCATTATCATGACCATAGGTTGTGTAACAGTGTAATATTCATTTTTTATACTGTTAACCAGTGTTATTTTAGTACTATTTATAATATTGTTGTAGTATTTATTCTTTTAAATTAGCTGTTGTTTTATATTTTTATTATATTTTTATTAGTTTTAATTTTAATTCACTCTTCGGCTTATTCTCCAACTCCATCATTTGAGATTTACCATTTTGGAATATATTGATCTCTGAGTCTGGCAATAGCAATTTTATCATAGCTTAGCATAGATCATGGAACCCAATTAGACCAGTAGCAACGCGTTCAAAGATTACCAAAGAGTTTCAATATTTTTCCTGTTCAAAACTTGACTATTCTGTAATTATACTGTGTACTATGAAAATGAAAAGTTGTGATTTTCTAGGCTGATATGAGGAACTATACTCCTATTTCGGCGTAATAATCAAGGAAGTTTGCTTCTGTAGCATGGCCGCAGCAGGCGCAGTAATAACATGCAGTGTCTGTGAAAAATAGTCCCTAGCTTGCAAGACACGAGGTCTGGCTGTTTTTCAGTTCACTGTGTCTGCTGGGGTTATGTTATGGCTGCAAACATCCTTGATTATTGAGCCAGAATGGGAGTATAGTTCCTAATCATATCTGTCTTGAAAATCGCAACAATTTTCCACCAGTCTTCGTACACAATGTAACTACAGAAGAATATTGAATATTGAAATTCTTTGGTCATATTTAGACACGATTATATTGTTCTAATTGAGTACAATGATCTATTATGCTAAGCTGTGCTAAAAGGGCTATATACAGAGATCAGGTGAATAGATTCCAAAATAGTAAAACTCAAGTTATTAACTTTGGGAGTTGGAGAATGAGCCTTTTTCCAAGAAAAAGTTCATATTTGCAGAAAGTTTCAGACATTTTTCAAATGCTAAGTTAGAATGGGAAGGAATGATACATATTTTGAGGTTTCAGCTGTCAATTGAAAGTTATTCATAGTAGTTTTATTGTGCTTAATTTAAGCTTATTTATTTTTTAATAAATATTTCCGCTTTATTTTATTTTAGGTTTAGTTAACTGAAATGTATTTTATTTTAGATAGTGGTCAAGTCAATATGTACGTAACAGCAACTTTAACACAATCCTGAATATTTCTAATGATTAATTATCAGTAAGAGTTACAAGATTAACATGATTTATTTAAAATATATTAATAGATATATTACACAGATGTATTAGGGTCAAAGACAAAAAAGGGTTTAACCATAAAAGTATAATACTGCTTTTTTTTTGTTTAAATTAATTGCAACTTGTTTTTGTTTTTCTGAGCCAAAAATAAATATCATACATTTTTCGCTGATTTGCTAAATTTACCAGCTAAAATGTCCTTCAGTATAACAATCTTGCCTGGCATATTTACTTCAACCATCTATTTGTGACACCTTAAAAGCTGATTTACTTTCACCCCAAATACTAATTAGTTGCCACTATCATAGGTAATCCCTATTTGTCAGTAATATATTTTAATCAATTAAAGTCAGAACAAGCATGTTGTTTGAATTTTTACATAAATATGGTGTTACACTAAATTACAAGGCAACATTATATCAAACAAATTTTAATAAATTCATACATTTGAATACAATTTGACAGAATTTAGAACAGACTATATGTCTAATGTCTATTCGTGTATGTCTGAATCTGTCCAGGGATGATGATGACATTAACGACGTGGCCTCAATGGCAGGCGTTAATCTTTCGGAAGAGAGCGCACGTATCCTGGCCACCAACTCGGAGCTGGTCGGTGCAGTCACGCGGTCTTGCAAGGACGAAGCTTTCCTCTCCGCCAGCATGCTACAGCACAAGATACTAGAAATAGGTGAGACTCCTAATTACATAAAAATCTTAAAGTTTGTACTGTTTTACCAGAGCTAACAGTTGTTGTCCTGTATGTGGTCAGGCCAAAGGTTTGGAGTGACAGAGCTAGGTCCCGAGGTTGTGAACATCGTCTCTCATGCCACTCAGCAGAGACTGCAAAACCTTCTAGAGAAGGTCTCATTGATCGCCCAGCAAAAGAACATGACTTACAAGGCAAGTCTGCTCACCCGGTTGGCCTAGCTCATTAAAGTATGTTGATAGTAACACAATTTTAGATTTCTTTGCCACTTTGTTGAACCCTGGTTGTGCTTCCTTTTTATGTCAGAATCGGAATTATGAATCCAGAGGCTGTAGCGGGATTCGGTCTCAAAAGCGCTCCTTCTTTTGGGTGTCAGCTTTTGTTGTGAGCCTGTAAGGCTGTGTGTAATGTTAATGATGTGTGTGCAGGAGGATAGTCGGTACGAGCAGGTGGAGGATGTTCGCTCTCAGCTGAAGTTCTTTGAGCAACTTGACCAGTTGGAGAAACAGAAGAAAGAGGAGCAGGAGAGAGAAATTTTAATGAAGGCAGCTAAGGTTAGTAAACCACCTCGAGCCATACTGTCTCTCTCTCACACACACACACACACACACACACACACACACACACACACACCTTTAATACTACCACTGGCCAGAGGTTCTGATCATTGATTTAAGTTCAGTCTTCCAAACTCTGGTAAAATTAGATTTTTCCTCTCCCACAAACTACAATAGATTTGATCCTTGCAATTCATGAACTATGATTAATGGCTTTTTTATTTTTAAACAAGATTCAGCGCATCACAATTCCAAATGCGATATTAAAACAAGACCGTGATTCTTCTTTATTTTTGTTTCAATCTCTCGTTTCACTTCGCTTTTGTCCGGTGCCACCGCTCATAGAAATGACACTAAGTGCACTGAGTTTCAAAGTGAGCGCTTATTCAGACACTTACGCTTTTATAGGAAAGTTATGTGAACACACAAATAATAATAATAAAAGTAAAACACTATCAGCGCAGGATCATTAGGCAGAAGTAAAGTAACGTAAACGAAACACCACCATTTGAATGAATAATGCGAACATCAACGTGGAGGACTGCAGGCTAGCATTACTTATAATTGCTCGTAATTTGTTATGATTTAATGGTTATATTATGATTTCTTTTAAGATGTTAATTGTTTGCTGTATTTCAGGATTCTTTTTTAATCCTGCCTTGTCAAACTTAATATAAATCTCTCTCACTTTTGCTCCGTCTCTGCACTGGTTTCTGTTTATACTCTATCTTTATCTCTGTCTATCTTTGTACGTAGTAAGCTGCTGTTCAAAACTTTGAAAGTAATTAGGGTGCATTAAAATGATTAGTAAAGAAAAAGAAGTGGCAGCAAAAACTTCTTCATTCTCACAGAACAAACCAAACAAAGAAATGCTGTTCTTTTGTACTTTCTATTGTATCGCAGTTTAAACAAAACCTTTAATAAAAACAGCAAATGTTTCTTGAGCACCAAGTCAGCATGTAAATGATTTCTGGAAGATTATGTGACACCGAAGACTGCTGGAAATTCTACTTTACCATCTCAAGAATAAATTGCATAAAATATATTAAAATAGGATTATTGAGATAATATTCCAGTTTTATTGTTTTTGTTCAGATAAAAGAAACTTCTGTCAAAAACATTACAAAATGTTACTGTGCCCAAACTTTTGAAGGGAAGTGTGAGAAAGCTATATTATTTGTGTCAGACTTGAACGTCTCGCAGGTTTTGACCATATTCATACATTGATCTTTTTATTTCTTTTCTCAAACAAAACAAAGGAAATGAATCACTATTATATATTTTGCATTGATTGACAGCCTTCATTTTTTCATATTTATTTGATTCCAGCAGATGTGTCTGTGTGCTTTGACTGTTGATCCTCCCTAATTGCTGTTTATGTTTTGCAGTCACGCTCGCGACAAGAGGACCCCGAGCAGCTGCGGCTGAAACAGAAGGCCAAAGAGGTAAGATGGCACACTTGAGATGTTTATCTTGTCAGAGGACCATTGTGTTTGATTATGGGTCAGAGTTTTATATATATATATATATATATATATATATATATATATATATATATATATGTGTATGTATGTGTGTGTGTGCTTGGCTACAGATGCAGCAGCAGGAATTGGCTCAGATTCGACAGAGAGATGCCAATTTGACGGCGTTGGCGGCTATCGGACCCAGAAAGAAAAGAAAACTGGATTCTCCTTCACTTGGGACTGACACAGAGGTACCAAACATCTCTCCTTCACCCTAGCAGTCTGCTGCCCTTCTCATGATCCCGTTCTGTCCCTCTTTGTGGCCTCTTAAAATCATTTAGCATCTTCTGGGCAGGTTTGAGATGTCAGGTTGTGCTTCAAGGGTCTCAGATGGTCACAAATGGCAGATAGGACAGTCTAAAGGCGTAGTCACGTACAGCCGTTTTTAACTTATTTTTTATTTATATACAGTTTTTGTCATATTACCATTTACAGATTTTAGAGATAAACTTTTACACAATTAAAAAAATATAATTCTGTATGTTTATTTTTTTATTTTATATATATATATATATATATATATATATATATATATATATATATATATTATAATAACATTAATTTACAATATAGTATCTTTTACTTTTTCAGAGAAAATGTTTGATTGCTTTATGTAAATTATATAAATTAAAGTGTCGTTTTAAAAATTTTTTAGAAATATTGTCTTTTTAAAACATCAATCCTAATAACTACTGTTGATTTTCTATTTAATCATATATAAGTGATATATAATTGTCCAGGAAGGCTGAAAGTCAAAAACTCCTTATTAGGCATGTTTTCTTTTTTCAGATAAAATGAGCCAGGAAAGAGATTAAACTCTGATTAAAAAGTTCATCTCCTTAATGGATTTCACAACACTTCAGTGTATTATTCTTATTAAGTGAGGGTCATGTTTTTACGATTTTGTACCCAAGCAAAGTCTCTGAGAACCTGAAACATTGCACTTCTGGAGACTCCAGGATGGTTGCAGTTCTGAAAAATGATGGCGCTGGAGTCTAAATGGTTTCTCACTTAATTCTTGACATTAATTCGTAATTCTTTTGCAGTTAACACGTGTCTTTTCTTCTCCACCTATTTTTTTCGACTCTGCTGAACCAATGAGCATTTCACTGCCCAATGGTCATTCCTTAACTTTGCTCATTCTATTATTGCATTAGTATTGCGTCCTTCTCATGGGCATTTAATCATTTTGAACTTTTAGGCGGAATTCAATCTCTTTTTTTTTGGCTCGTTTCATCTGGAAAAAGAAAGCGTGCCTAATAACTTGGCACACCTCAATATAAGGAGTTCTTGACTTTCAGCCTTCCCGGGACAATTATATAGCACTTATATATGATTAAATACAAAATGAATAGTAGTTTTTAGGATTGTTTGGGATTGATAAAATGTCCCTGGGGAAAAATATTAGTATTAAAATGATTAGCATTGTTCTCAGAGTTCATGTGTGTGTGTGTGTTTACAGGGCTCAGGTTTGTGCGCGAGTGCATCCGGGGGCTTAAATGCAGGAGCGTCGAGGCAGTACACTCGCCAGCGCATCACGCGTGTAAACCTCAGGGATCTGCTCTTCTGTCTAGAGAACGAGAGAAGCACCAGCCACTCACAACTGCTCTACCGAGCCCTTCTCAAATAGCAGATAGCCCATGTCCTTCCCTCATTTCAGTCTTTAGGGCTCTATCCCTCATTCTTTCTGTCTGTTTTGCTGTTATTATCATTCTTTGTCATTCCTTTTGCGTCTTTCTTTATCGCTCTTTCACACTTTCTGTCACTGTCTCACATACTCACACATACAGTGATGCATTTTCTTTTCCTTTCTCAAAAATGACTCTTTTTATTGGTTTTCTTTGTCTTTTATTTTGCCTTGTTTTTAGCTTTCTGCACCTTTTTGGATTTTACTCTTCAGAAATTGTGTTAAAAGAATATTGCAATTATATATCATGTTTTTCATAGAAGGTGGCTTTGTAATGTGCAAATTACTTATGTAAAAAAAAAAAGAAAAAAAAAAGAAAAGAAAAAGAATTCACAGTGGAACTACCCATTCATTTTATATTTGTGTTTTTATAAAGATGTTTTAAGAAATAAAAGTGGACAAAGTTTCTATAAAAAAACCTTGGTGGTGTGGTTTTATATTAAGCATTGTTCATAAGAATCTGAATGACTCTCGACTAAATGAATGACTCGATTCGTTGGAATCACTAATGTTCTCCTTCCCGGTGTTTTTAGCACTGTTATTAAAGTGTTAGCATTTATTACTAGAATTTATGATCCTTGTCAGCCTACCGCATCGTTTTACGTGCATATCTTTACAAACGCGTTGCGAATTGGTTCAAACGAATGATTCAAATAACTAGTTCAAAAGAACCATTCGTTCTTGAATCGGACACCACGTGGTTATTCTCTCCCTGCGCACTAGATGGCACTGTAGACCTGCGTTCGTCTGACGTTGCGTTTAGTTACGCTAGAAAAAAAAGGAAAATAATTACACGCAAATTACCATTCAGGCGTTCCTCGCTTAAAAGAACATGTTCTGACTTTTACATGACTTGAGTTCGTTATTGGTTGTTCAGTGACGGCTTTGACTAGTTAGGAAGTGCGGTTATCTGCCCTGTCGAAATGAGTGCAGCGTGGATACGTGAAACACTTCATCGTTTGGACTGTGGCTCTCAAACTTATCCAGTTACAGTCAGAGGCGTCCCTCCCGGATATTCGCAGGTTTAAGTGTTAAACTCGTGACAGTTGGCAAGGCGAGATGGCACGGGTTCAGTTAACGCTTCCAGGCTACAAGTAGCTCGTTCCCGAAATCTTAAAAGTTCTGCGTGTTCAGTCGAAGCGTACAGCACGTGCCGCCTTGTAACTCGTCGCGTGCATTTAGTTAGCGACTCGGAACTAAACTGACTACGACTAATGACGTCGCGCTGCAGGACACCTTTGACATGTCGGCCTCCCTCTTTTGCCCTTTGTGTGCGGGCGCAATCCAGTGTTTTCCATGGTAATTCCCTTCTCCGCTGCAAAGGGCCACTGTTCCTCTAGAGCTAAGCCCACATAAGCTCCCTCTCAAGAGGAAGAAAGAGGGATGGCAGAGGCTGACTGGTTGCCTAGCTACATCTCACAGAATGTTCTGTGTAAACAGCGGCTGGCGGAGGGAAAAAAATCACACAGACTTTAGGTTTGATTGGGTGGAGCAGTTGTAACCCGACTATTATCCCGGCGCTGTTAGGAAGCCTAAATCTCACTGTTACAAAGATCCCCCGTTGTGCCTTCTCATCCGACATAGCGTGCGCGGCCTGCGTCTGCAGACCCGTTGACGCTGTAGAATTGAAGTTGTCGACTGATTGGCGCACAGAGGTCACCGCCGCGCCGCTCTCTTGCATCACGGTCCGGTCTTGTGTTTGTATGAATTTTGTGGTCTTGTGGCCGTGATGTAAGATTGCTTGTGTCAGCAGCTTGCATCGGAAGCGCCGTTAGACGTGCGCAGAGCGATTATGTCCCATTCTCTTTGTGCATGTGTTCATTTTAGCTACGTCAACTTCAATTTATGAGACCCACCTCAACAGCTGCTCTCTCGCCCGTATTTGCTTTCACCTGTATTTGCTCAATTATAGAGGAAACGCTCCTATTATTTCAGAGAGAGAGAGAGAGAGGAGCGATGGCATATAGAGGCTGTATCCATACCTTTTAATACCGGCTAATAATTTCGCTAACGACATGGATAATAATAACAATAATTTAAGGAAAATGTTGCCTTAACGCTTTGCCCTGTTGTCGTCTGCTGCTTTAAATGCTCGGTATCTTTTAAGCAAGATGGATTCAGATTGTCTGTCAGGGGGTTATTATCGTTTTTATCGCTTTTCGGCTGAAAATTGTTCCGTTATTGTTGTAATGCGAACGTCCCTTTACAAACTTAAAACGACTACTGAACATACGTAGTTAGAGAAAAGAGTATACTCTTTGGTTATTGGTGTGAATGGGCCAGTAGGAGTTTGTCTACTAAATATTCAAATACAAATATTGTGCATGAAGTTAAGTTGAGGTCGAGACGCGATTCATTTCTTTCATCTTAACGTCCTCCAATGAAAATGTTGTCATTAACCTTTTAACCCCATGTCGTTCCTAAGCAGTAAAAAGCTTTGTTTGTCTTAAGGACATCATTTAAGATATTTAGTTAAACAGTGAGGCTTATGACTGTCCCAGTAGTAGTGAGTAGTGAACATTGTCAAGGTCCAGAAAAGCATGAAACACATGGGCAAAGTAGTCCATCAGCGATTCAACCGTAACAATATGAAGCAAAAACGATTCTTATTTAAAGACTTATCCGTGTGGCGCAGCACAAAACAACAAAGGCAAACACACATATTTTTTACATTTAAAATAACTGATTTCTATTTAAATATATTTTGAAATGTAATTTACTCCTGTGATCGAATCTAGATTTTATCATTACTCCAGTGTACTCTGGTCCATCGTTCAAGAAGCATTATTAATATTGTTATTATCATCAAAATGTAAAACGGTTGATTGCATTTTTTCCTTTTAAAAGCTTTTGTAACATCACACATATTAAAGATTTTTATTTCAGATAAATGCCTGATTTTTCCTGAAACAAAAAAATACTAGTCAGCTGTGTTCAATATAATAATAATAAAAACAAATGCTTGTTTTATCAGAATGTTTTCTGAAGGATTTGAAATGTACAGTTTTTGCCGTATTTTTGTATGAAATCGACTTGCTGCTAAAACATTACAAAACACCTCTGCTCTAAAACCTTTGCCTATACTAGTATTTATCATAATGTTTTCATTCATTATGATGAAAATGGTTTGTAGCACAAATAGTTTTACCAATTACTCCACGTCGATTTAATTATTAACCTATTGCTAATGAATCAGAAGTCTGGCACATTCACAGCATACTGAGAGCATAACAGTTTACCTTTGCATTACTTTCGCACAGCATGAAGTATTGTCATGACTTAAATAATAATCCGACCTTGCTTTTGCTAATAATGATATTAAATGTATTCGTTGGTTTATTGCTAATGCAAAAGTTTTCCGCATTATACATAACAATCAGGCATTCCAGAGGGGTATGCAGTTTGCACTCAAGCTTAGGCCTTGTACAACCGAGACTGTGCTGTAATTGTAACAAAGCAAATATGAAACAGGGTTTCTGTAACAAAGAGGAATCTATCAAGAAAATGTTGCTTTTCAGCTTGAGCGCGCGTTGAAGGTACCACCTCAGCAGTCCTGCCGCCGGGCAATGACCCAAAGGAGAAATTACATTTACTGGACCGGAGAATGTTTCCATCCTGGTGAGCCGGTGTGAGTCTTCTACAACTACCACCGTTTCATCAGCAAGAATCCTCCGCCTAGGGCCTCCCTCGGCACAGATCTCAAGGGATCAAAACCAGCACGTTGTTGCATCTTCGAACAAGGCCCTGAGCGAGGAAGTTCACATTTATATGCTTCTTTAAATTCCGCGCCGATTCATCAGCTTGCGACCATCATTGTGCGTTGCGATGTTCCAACCCCTAATACACAGATTTTCAGAAGATATATTATTAACGAGACACTGAAACAGCTTGTCCTTTCAAATGCTGCAGTTCCAGCTAGAGCCAAATGCATTTCACAGCCAAAACATACTAGGAATAAATTCTATCTTAGTGTTTGCTCAGCACTTTCCTAATGCAATTTTGACAAACTTCTCAAGTTTAGATGTGACAGTGTACCGCCTGCGAATGCGACCGAACGCCATCCATCAACCGTTTACGCTAATCTCTCTATTAATTGACAGTTTCAGTCTGCAATTATGGTTCGAATTGATATTTTGAAGAAATAATGCATCAAAACATGTTGATTTGTGATTATTCCTCCAGACAGAGGTCCAGACAATCAGCATGAACAAGTTGAAAGCATTTAAATGTCTCGCTTGCCGTCTTTATTCGCTATCAAAACACTGACCTGCAGGAAAGGCTCTGTCATCAACAATGTGCAGAAAAAAAAAAAAAAAAAAAACGCTGTGCCTTTCCACTGTTATTTTGGTCCCATTTAATGGATCCCACTGTTCTCAGATAAAAAGGAGCCATTAACAGAGATGCAACGTACACAAACAAGCAGAAACAAGCGAGCACACAGACAATCAATCGTTATCCACTCTCAAAGTTGCTGCTGAATTTATACTTCAAATGAAGAAAATTCTCTTTCAGGACACACAGGCAACCGCAAATGAGCACCTGCTCGATGTTTCTGTCTGTAATGGATGGAAACTTGAAGATTTGACATTGAGTGTAAACAGCAAATCTGTACATTTGCTGATTTCTATCTGTCTAATGAGCCGCGTCTCAGCTGGAAGGATAAACAGGATATTTTCATTTGGATGATACCACACGTGCGAGCACGTCACGTGCCGCTGCGACCGCAGCCTTACCTAATGGTAATTGTTTGCCTGCCCATGGAAATTGTCGGCTTTAGCTGCGTTGACAACGTCCACCCGCCGCCGTTCACCATAGCGGTCACAAACAGCAAAATAAGAGCAAAATGTTTCAGACTTGACTGGAGGTTCACACGGTTGATCAAAGAGCTACGTTGAAGTTACAAGTAGGTTTATCTTTTTCACAATTAGAAATACGATTTTGAATCTACAATCTTTGGATGTCCCGTGTGAAAAGAAAACACACACTCATTTGTTTTTTACGGGGACTTTTCAAAGGCATAATGGTTTTTATACTGTACAGGCCGTATTTTCTATCGCCCTACACCAACCTCACAACTACACCATTTAGTATATTTTTTAAACCATTGGAATCACAGGGGCATTGGCAGTGTCCTCATAAACCACCTTCAAATTGTAATACCTCTGTCATACCCATGTCATTAAACACATGTGTGTCCTTGTAAACAAAAAAAAACTGTATACACACACACACACACATGCATACACATACACAAAAATAGGTTCAGGTTTAGCTTCATGGAGGTTATAGATAATCAGTACAAACCTGTATATATAAATCAAACTATATACAAACCACATGGTTTGTATTTTTCACAAATGCCCGTGAGAGTAAATGCATTAAAACTACGACACTCTGCAGCATGACAGAATGAAATGAACACGCTTGAACATTGCTTGAATTTCATGAAATGTTAGTTAAAATGGGATTTTATAATTGCTTAATAATTGAAGTCCTAAAATAGTCTCTTACCCCATAATCCATGAAATTTTAAATAATTTCATTCAGTCCATTAGGAAAATTGGTATGCAGTTTCAATATCAATCATTTACGTTCTCAATCATATTACTTCTTAGGACTCACAGTAGCCAGATTCTCCTCACCACTAATGTAAATGTAAATAAGAGGTGTTGGTTTATCAGATATTATCAATTCCAATTTTCCAACCTAATTAAAAGCTATGTATAAACATCGCTTTAATCCTCTGTATTACTGTACTGAATGTACTTATATAATGTTACTTGTGTTTGAAGGTCACTTTGACCTCAACAAGAACACACTGTTTAAAAAAGTGAATTTGTTTAGAATCCATTCTAACAGGTAATAACAACATTATTATCATACTATTCGTCATACTATTATTATTATCATACAACAGTAAGAAATATTGCTTTTTACCAATTTTTTAGTCAGCCTGATTTTTTTTAGCTAAATGGGACTTAAGGGTCTCTTAAGGCTACAAACAGAAAATAAGGGATACAGAGGATTTGTGGATGTATTTTTCTAAAGTGATTAGTCTTGTTCTTATTCTTGTCCTCATTGTCTGTTCCAAAACCATGAACCAGAGGACCAGTGTTCCTCTCGAACCATAGCTACTATTACTTCAAATTGTTATAATTAGACTTGCAGATGAAAGGTGGTCACAAAAGGGTTAAGACTGATCATATTTTGAGTATTGTCCCAAATTAATGATCCTTGTCATTTCAAAAGTTTATGCCAGTTAAGTCAGGTTTTCACATTTTTCACAACAAAATGTGATTTATTTATTTATGCATGAAAAAGCATGTTCAATGAGAAGCAACGCAGAACAGGGCTTCATTTTATCTCTTTGGAATGAAAGGAATTGCGAAGTCTCCTGATATGAAAAAGCTTTGGAGGGGAGGGGCTGAAAAAAGGACTTGATGACGTCAGCTAAAAAGAGAAATATACTTTCAAGTTCATTTTTCAAATTGACATTTTCATCAGAGATTACAAAGACAAAAGTGTTTTGCAATAGCACTAGTAAAATGAGTCAATTGTTGTTATATTTGTAGCCGCCTCAGTATTCACTGCTTTGTAAGGCAGCTTTTTCTTAAATTAGGCTGTTGGTTGCAAACTGCTCCAGATATTTGCTTGCTCCAAATTGTCCATATGAATATTGGATATGCAGGGAGCAAACTGATTTCCCATTGCAGTTCCATGGACAGAAAATTATTGTTTCATACTCAACTGTAGTACATCCAAAGGTGCTTTACTTGGCCCACGAGTCAGCATATCTCCTAAATGCTTGTCCTACTTCTTTTAGACCGCTTTTTGATATTCAAGTATACACTACATACGTAAACTAAAATATTAGCAATGAAAAGCACTGATTCAGGAGAGACGGTTTATCATAATGACTACTTTCAGGTTTTAAAACCTATGCTGATCATCCATCAAACCATTCAGAAATGTTCTTCTACCTGTAATCATGCTAATGAGATTCCCGTTCGGATGACTCAGTGGCAGCTCCTAAAACAAAACCCACACCATATTAAAATTCAGTGTGAACATTCAGCCCCCAGAAGGGCATTCTGAAACAATAAAAATCACGGTTTAAGTTTCTACGTGATAATTAATATTGTTGTACAGAGACGGGTGTGTAAATAAGCTATGTTGTCATTTTATATCAAGCAGCTAGCAACTATCACCCCCTGAAATGTTTGACTAAAGTTTTACTTTAGTTTTCCTACTGTACAACTTGTTGTGATTCTCAGATTACACAATTTTGTTTCTAGAAAGACTTCACCCGAGAGGTTTTTCCACTGATTCCGGGAGCTCAGCAAACTTGACTTTTGTGGGCCATTGACAAATCGCTCACCACTTCGCAAAAACAAAAAATGCAATTCATGAGACTCAGCAAAAGGATATTATTGAAATAGAAACAGTATGACACCTTCCAGCTAAAATATATATGTACAGCAGAATCCAGATCCACGGACGTCGTGTGTTTTGACCACAGCCAATTAGTCGTCTCTCTTGAGACACGCCCACTATGGGAAGAACCAACTTTAGCATCCCAGGGGGATTTCTGAGTTCTGCTAAAGCTGCATTTTGACTTTTGTTTGGATTGCCATGTTGCTGAATCAGGATTTAAACATCACCCTAGCAGTGACTAGACCCATCTCAATTGCCACGCTAGCAAAACATTTACCAGTTTCCAAACAGAAGTACCTAAATAATGTTCGATAATAATTTAATGCCTAAGACTGGCATGCTATCTTCACTGTTTACCGTGTATACTATTAGTGAGCTGATGAAATATTACAATCTACTTCCCAGTTTATGTACTTATAATGCTGAATGATGGTTTAGCGATACATGGACGGCCATTACAGCAGACACTGACAGATAAACAGCAAGGCTCTTTTGTATTCATTTCATTTACATAGCTGAACACTTCCTGTGTCTGACTTGCATCTCACAGTAGAAGAGCTGAGTCAGCAAAGCGTAGCCGTAGAGTGATTTTGTTTGTTCAGGATGGTTTCAGCACTTACCTGTAAACATTCAATTAAGATACCCTATTCAATAATGTACGCAGGCACATGTACGCTGTCCAAATCATTTTCAAAATGATTTGTTCTCGTTCATGGCCTTGGAAATCTAGGCCTTTATTGAGTAGATGAAAAATATATTTAAGTGCATTTGAAAGGGCAAACTTTATTAATAACACACAGCGTTGGCTGCTAGCCACTTGTTAAGTTTGTATTCAGGAAAGAACAATCCATCAGTGCCTTACTATATTTTTTTCTACCGCCATGGCTTGGCTGCTTGAGAACCGACTATATGAAGAAAATTCAGCTCATGTAGCTGGCTTCGTTTAAACACTTTCCTTTGCTCAAAACAAGAGGTGCTATTAAGAGATGTTTCACCAAAATTAAAATTCTATCATCTTGTAGTCATTCTCATTTCATTTCAACCTGAATGCCATTAAGTCTTCAAAATAATATTTTTTTTCTTTTCTGTGCAATTACGATAAGTACTAAATTCAATTTAAAAACTAGACTAGTTGATTTGTTCACAAATCAGTTTGATTGCTACTTAAGTACTCAGGAGTTCCTAATTGTGATTACGGTATTCATCAGATATCTCCACTGATCTCCATCTATATCTCTGCATATTTATTCCTATACACGCTCAGAAAAAAAAGATACAGAATCGTACCTTTAGTAGGCTACAATCATATACTCTAGAACGTTTACTAATGTCGCTCGTTTTAATTTGTATTGTTATATTTTGTAATGCAAACATTCAACAATGCAAACAAAATAGAAGATTAAATCCAAGCTAACAAAAGCAGTATTTAACTGCTTTTGTTCGCTTGGATTTAATCTTCTATTTTGAAGTGTCTTAATTAAGGATTTTTGTAAACGACCTTTCATGCAGTGTTTAACACAGAAAAACAGTGAAGAAAAACATCCTGAAAAGTTTTACATCAGAAAGTGCACCACGTCTAAAGTTAAGTTGACTCTTAATCCCTTTGACATCTTGTTCATCTTTTTGCGTTGGTCTGAAGGAAAATGCTATTTTTTTCTTTGCCACTAGACGGCGCTTTTGGAGTGTTAAAAGCTCAAAAACACTGCTTTAAATAAAATCGACCAATCACCGTAGAAGTGAATCTTTGAACAAATCATTTGGGAGTCCTTGAACAAATAAAGTAAAAATAATGCATATTAATAATAATAATAATAATAATAATAATAATAATAATAATAATGCATATTAGAAGAAAATTAAGGTTTTTTGATTTTACATACATGTCAATCTGTTGTTTGGGACTCTCAAATCCAAAATATGAATCTTTCATAACCCGTAATAGCCCGTAACTTTAAGCTATGAAAACCTCAAGTAAAACTATGTGCAACTAGTATCCAACATTAAAATGAAGAAACTTTAGTCCATTAAAATGTACAAAACATGGCTTAAATCTAAGCCTGTACATTCAATCAGTACATTATTCAAACTTTCTTGTGCTCCATAAAAAAGAACCCTAGATTTTCAACATCTCATCCCAAAGATGCCATCTCGTACGGCGCTCTCTGCTTTTCTTATTGCTCCCCTCATTCCTCTCCTCCCTCTTTTCCTCTATTACCACCCCTTCTTGCATCTAATGACACACGCTCTTTTGCTCTTTCTTCATCCCTCTCTCTTCTCGTCTGTGGGTAATTAGCAGTGTTCTGCTTGATGAGATTAAAGCAAGGGATTAATCAGAGCACTAATTGATAGACACGGCCGCAGAGAGTTCCAATCCCCTACAGCTCTCACTCTCTCTGGTGTCTCGGCTCACTCTCTCTGTGCGCTGACTTATTGAAACCGCAGAGAGATACTCATACACAATTTTGGTACATGAAGAATAGATAAAACAGAACATGTTCACCATTAGTATGCAAAGGGTAACAGAGATGCAGCGAGAGAGGGATGCTGCGAGCTGGAGTTGTACTGATTGAAACAAATGGAAGAGCACTGATAAACTGTCAGTATGAATCTGTCTTTAAAATGGGCAAGAGGTTAATAAATCAGATCAAACCCAAAAGAGCTGTGGCTTGTTGTAGAGGTTAGAGAGTCCAATCCAAACCCTTGTCTTTCCTTTCATTTTGGTGATCGTTTAAAACGGACGTGCTTTTATTGTGGCGTAAGATGCATTAAAAACAGTAAGTTGCATCAGCATAAAATATTAAAAATTTTCAAATATAGTGGACGATCCCTAAGGATATATGAACAAATTCCACTGCAACATGGACTGCAAGACGACAGGTTTATGATATGGACATGTATATGTTTTTCTCAGCAAATGCTTATATGCAACTATAACGTTAAACTTAAAAGTCCTAAAGAATAAAGCAAAAAACGTATAAACGTTGACAAAAAAAAAAAAAAAAAAGAAGAAGAGATAAAGTATTAACTTTTATAACATTTTTAATCTCATTACCCAATTGTAATTTCATACATTTTCATGGTCTTTAGCTATAATCCACTCCCAGAGATTCTTCATTAGTGGTGGGCTTTATGTTTTAATTATGCCATATGCCCTTTGAGTACACTGACCTTTCACTGGGTCATGGGACAGAAATTCGTGGCTCATTTAAATACGTGTGAAAAATATAGGAAACCTTCTGTCAGATGAAGTGTTGTCATCACTGGACAGAGTGCTTCTTTATTAATGCTTCAGAAGGCAAATGTGTAGGAGGAGCAGTCATCCAAAGTTATGTTAAGTCAATGTTAATTTAATGGTAATGCATGGAAATCCAGAAGTTCTAATGATAATCACGCTGCCATTTAAAAATGGCCTGATTTTATGGCTTAATCAGAAATCCCATACTTGATATATCAGCTAAATTCAATTCACTTGATGGCATAATGCAATGCTCGCTCATGCCCAGGAAACATTATGACAAGCAGCTGAAAGAAACATGGAAGCATGAGAGAGAAGAAAAGAGACATGAACCTATTACGGACAGGACAGAGACTTGAGAATTTTTCATTATTATTATTATTAGAATTAAAAAAAAAAAGAAAAAAGGGATTGTTTATTCTCTAAAGCACATCCAATATTTGAGATGAAAGGAAAGAGAAATCCGTTACACTGAATGGTGGAGTAGGCTTGATTGTAAGCTTCTCTGCAATGCAGGTTTAGACCTTATCCAGGGACAGAATGTATGAGACAGACTTTCTTCAGAACGACAAGACAAAAAGAACGCCGCTGCATTTCTCAAAGCCGAAGAATAAACGTAAAACCTAAGAGAAAAATACAAAAGACAAACATATAAAAAGAGAATGGGAAAACCCTACAGGATACAGACAAACACACACTCGCGCACACTCACATTCACACACAATTAAAACCAAATTGGGCCCAGACACTGTCGTTTAGCCCAACTCGAAGCTTGAAGAGCAGCAAATGCTTCAAATAATACTTCAAAAATAAGTATTTTACAGCATTTTAAACATTTTTGAATCTTTTTTTGGTTTTTATTTTTATTTTTTCAGATTATATTTATTCCGTATGGTGTATATTCTTTGCCAACTACTTTTCACATTCTGACCACAGAGGAACAAGTGCGAGAGATCTGAGACATTGTTTTGAAAGAAGTCATGCACGTATAATATTTTAATCAACTTATAAAGTTAGAAAAGGGGAATGTTCAAGACAAAAAAGAAGGTTTCTTCTGATGCAATCCTTTTAGAGTCGGGTTTCTTCAGCCATCACTTTTAGTCTCACTGTCTGGCAACTTGTCATGCCTAAATTACCTTTACAATTCGGAAACGCAACACAAAATCGTACAAGGCAGGCAAGAGTATGAGCTAAAAGGCATTCTCCAGTAATATTTTTTCTTCTTTTAAAATAAAGACCTTGATTTTTTACACAACCATTACACAACATAACATTATATGGTCGTGGTCGGTCAAGTTAAAAAACCAAAACAAAAAAACAAAAACCGAAAGAAAAAAATATGATTTTTTCGAATTGGATCACTGTATTTCATACACTCCAATTTCTCAAGGGAGAAAGAGATTTGTGAAGGGAAAATGAGTCCTGTGTTTATCAACAAAAGTCTTGACAAAACATTCTCTGTTTCCTTTGTTTGTTTTCCGCGTAGTAGTCAAAGAGGTGTTCTGCACCGGTAATGCAGGGATGAAAGGAAAGCAAAAGGTAGTCGAGAGGAGCAGACAGGAACGGGGGAGTGTGTGCCCAACAGAAGAAACTTTTCAAAATGGCAACCGACCCTGAGATTGCAGGAGTCCGATACAAAACACACCACAAAAGGCACTTTATCAACAACAGTGCTTCTGTTCTACTGAAATTCAAGTTGAGAGAAAAAGTGTGTGTGGAACTCTCTTTAGTGATAAAGCGAACGAAAAAACGAGCGTGCGCACTCGTTTTTTTTTCTTTTTGATTCTCGCACGCTGAGAATTCGTCGTCGCAACTCGATTCCATCTTGAGCCTCTAGGCGGTCCGAGAGGAGTGACAAAACAACACTGAAGAAACCACAACGCGAAATATTGTAAAAAGCCGTAAAATACTTGTGGATTGCAGCAAAGGTCCAGAGCAGGCTGCAGGGCAATATCCTCCCCTCTCGATGCCTCCGTAGCTTGCAGAGGAACTTTAGTTGAGAGATAATCAGCCCACTTGGAGGCTTGGCGTGCGACTTCTCGATAAAACATCCGAGAAGCCAATTGTCCCTCCTGGCCCTCTCCATTCCCCTCCGTCTTCCTCGAGTTCCCACCTTCAGTCCTCTCCCCCTCCTCCGTAGAGGTCTGCCAGCTTTTTGAAGCGAGGACCCCAGTCATTGAGGTAGTCGTAGTCCTGTTCTCCAGAGCTGGAGGAGTCCAGGGAGCTAACGGAGCCCGCTGTGGAGCCGCTGCCCTCGTAGTCAAACACCAGCAGGGAGTCGTAGGGAGGAGCAGTGGGGTCGTTATCCGCCGCGCGCAGGCCCTAATGCGAGAGAGGGAGAGACCGTGAGACGAGGCTGTTCGAACAGACGCATACAAAGCCATCTGAAAGCCGCTGCTGGAAAGTGCTTAAAGGGGTCACATCAGGAGGAAGCAAATTTTCCTTGATCGTTTGAGATGAAAGACCTTGATGCACTATGAAAACACGCTGCAACTTCCTGCTCGCTGAAAAAGACCCTTTTTTTTTAAACTAAGCTGCAGAAAGGACTCATTTTCTGCTTTTTTTTTTCTCACATCAGGCAGATCGGATAGACACATGCCTATCCATCCAACCATTAAAATTGTTTTTGGCAACTGAGCTTGAAATAAAATTTGTTCAAATATAAGTATTAAAAATCAAAAACTTGGGAAATTTGAAATGTTGACTTGGCAAGTGATTGAAAGTATTAAAATGACAAAAATAGTTTAAATATAACTATTGAAATAATGAACGTAATTAAAATGACAAAAGCACACAACAAAGTTACAAATCAAACTAAAACGTAAACAGGGAATATAGTATGGAAAAAAGGAAATAATAAATACTATTAATTAAGCTGTTTATGCTTCAACGTAGCACCTGCTGGTCTGCATATCCTAAAGATTATTTAACATTATTTATTATAAATTGATAATATTTTCAGCACAGAATTATACATTTTAGGTAATTTACTTAAAGCCGTTATGTATTGCATTATTAAGGGTTACTAAAGGGTTATTATAATTATTCATAATATGCACTGCATTTCCTTTCTCTGTCGTAAATAACTACAACTGAATTTAAAATGTGTAGTTTAACAATGAATTGATACGTTTTATAATATGCTGTGGTTGCAATTATTTATGACATTGTATAATGCATTACAATTCAAATTTAATGCACTACAATACCTTTTATAATGCATTACACGAGAAGGCATTAAGTAAACAATACATATTCTTTGAGTTCCACTTTTAATCTTATTTTTTGCAAAAACAATTCAACCCTCTTTTTTTCTCAGATACCTAATGCAAAAGAATTATTACCAAAATAAACTGATTATAAGTGGATACCAGGAAAGAAATGACCTCTTTACATATGGCTTTCCAATCACGTTGCAAATTAAAATAGCACTTTCTTCCTACACCCCTCTGCAGGCACTAGTGAAACCTGAGGCCTAACTAGATTATCTTCATGATAAGAAACAGAGGAAGCATACGTCAATGATGAACTCGCCGATGTCCCCTGGGTGTGGCACCGTGGGCCGGACAGGGTACTGAGATTCTAGGATAACGGGTCTCTCGTCCACTCTCCGCACACCTGCAGGCTTGCTCATAATGTGATCTAGAGACTCGGGCTGCTGCAGCTGACTCAGATCATAGTCCTGCAACAGAAATAAAAATATACCAGGTCACGTCTGAAACAAGGTCAGAAATGCTCTTGCAACTGACAAAAAAGCAGCAAGCCATTGAAAATTTCAAAACAGCCTTGACTCGAAAATCGATAACAGCGTGACGTTTGACACTGACCTGATCTTCCTCTCCTCCTCCCTCTTCATCATACTTCAGGATATTATCTCTGACGTCATCCTCAGGGTCGATCAATAAGGGTTTCGTCTGACGCTCCTTCTCCCTTCGCTTCACCCACACCACAAAGAACAGAACCATACCTAAAACACAACATCACAAAAATAGCGTCATGTACCTATTTTCTAATTCTGGTGGGCCACCATCGGGGGTAGGATTTTTTATAAAAAAGTCTCATTCTCAGCGAGGCTGCATTAATTAATTATTATTATTTTTACAAATACAGTGAGGCAACAGTTTAATAATTTATTCTTGTGATGGCACAGATGAATTTGCACTGCTTGATTTTTGTGGAAACTATTTAGATGTTTTGTATGATGCAATATAATATGTAATGTATTTTTTGAGAAGCTTCTAATAGTATTTAACATTAGATAGCTTTTGAAAGTCACATTTAAATTTTTAAATGGCACATGCATTGAATGGGAATAGTCCTGTACATATTTCTAAGGAGACTTTGTTTGGAGCTTCAGAAAGAAGGAGCTGAGAAAATGTTGACTGACAGTTCAATAAAAATGAACGATCAAAAATTAAATGACGTTGAAAGGTTATTAATCACAATTTTCTGATGTTGTGGAGATGTGATTTTGTTGCATTCTCTGATTTAATCAGCTATTCATTTATAAATCAAACCATCAATCTGCAGGCTAATCCATCCATCACTTACTGAGCAGTATAATGATACAGATGAGGATGGTGATGATGGCTCCTGTCCCCAGCCCGGCCACAGTCACTGCCCGATCACAGTACAGTCTCCGTTTTCATCACAGGGACACACCTTCACCTTCAAGACAGAGGTGTTGGACAGCGGAGGGTTTCCCGAGTCGGAAACTAAGATGGGAACTCTGTACATGCCCGCCTCCAGGTATGGGATCCGGAGTTTCAGCTGGGCATAATTACCTAGAAAGAGATAGAAAATAAAATCCAAAATGAAATATTTGGAAACTATATTTACATGTTAACGGCATCCCTTTTTTCTATATACTATAAATGTATTATCCTGAAGGAAACCGTTTTAACTGGCATTAACTGAATTTACCTGTTGAAATGGTAAAAGCTTTGAATTTGTAATAAGCAAAATCCAAGTCTAACCATTCAGGCGTGAAATGGTCCAGTTACGGCGGGCAGAAGAGGGGTAAGAGGGCAGCTCAAAGACATACGGGCCGGCGTTGGGCTCTGAATCTAAATCCGAGGCTGTGATGTTGACTGGATACCCGTGCCGTGACCTCTCGCAGACCAGAGCCTCTTGAGGAACTAATACAGGCACGTTGTCGTTCACATCTATCAAATAAATCTGGAGAGTGCCAGTTCCTGTGGCAGGAGGGGAACCTAAGAGACAAAAAGAGGATAACGATAGTCAGGGGTTATGGTCGTAAAGTTTATGTATTTGTCCTGAAAACTCTCAGTCGTGTCAGATAGAAGAAATGATAACTGCACATAAATATTTCACACAGCTGTTTTCCCTTTAATGGAGCTGGGCTCTCCCAGAGGAGAGATATGTGTAATAACTTTGCCTGAAGAAACAGACACATCTGCTCCCTAAGGCTGTGTGTGAATCAAAGACAAAAACAGAGGTCAGATATATACCTACTCGCTTTCAAAACACAATCTGCCATCACAGACGAGAGGCATTTGTGGAAAACACGGCACGGTATCATTCCCAAAGCTCTGACTGAGTAACAGGCTAGATATTATAAAGATTGATTCTGTCAAATTCTGTTATTAGAAGGTCCGATATGAGTCTAAAATACAACCCGTCAACCCAGGACATTTGTATCAACTGCTAGACGAAACGCCTGTCCCTAAAGATGTATTGATTTAGGTCAATATGCCTTTGTCCTGACAAGGCCTGCCACTACGGACACCTTTGAAAACTTCTGGGAAAAAAATACCAAGACAGGCAGATGGATTGGTCAATATCCTAATCATACCAACCTCCCCTGAAGTTTTCTGAGCTTGTAAAGCAATACCCTATGTTAAGCAATTTCAGCTGCTACATTGTGAAGAGTCTGACTAAAAATAAACATGCAATAAACAGTAATATGAATTTTTTTGGTTGATAATCTAATCTATAATCAAATGTGCTTATAACCAAACACGTTAATTCATTTTAGTGAATCAGTTTGTACCAAACTGCCCACTTTTTTTTTTTTATAATAAAATTTTGTCAAATCAATTTGTCTGAACTGGTCTGGTCAAATGCAGATTTGCAAAATCCATTTAAACGGATTCTCTTTAGATGATCATATGTATTATATTGTTGGAAAGTTGAATTCAGATTTATCGTATTTATTTATATATTTTTTTACTTACGTAGAATTGGATAGTTGGATTTATTGCAGAAAACAGGTTTGTCCTTAACAACCTTAATTTTTATATTTAGCAAGTCTGAGTCATCTTAATAAATCACTTTGCCATAAATGATCATCTTCCTCAGATGCGCCTTTTGAAAATTCATTCTAGTAAGTTTTTTCAGTGATCCATCTCATATGCAGCATTTGATTCTCCAGTTTATTTTAGTGAACTGATTTGTTAAACAATTCCTGTAAATAAGCATATTTAAAAAAAAAAAAATACACATTTATCGGTCCCTCATACTCAAAACCCATGAGCAAAACTAAGCTTAGACTACATTAATATGCGTTCGCTTGTACCGAGGATAAGCATTCATTCTTATTCATACCACCTCCCCCTTTTTCTGATGGTGGTAAGCAATTAGCCTGTCTATTTGGAAAAGTTTGTGTAAAAATGGACAGGCAAATCAACTGCGATTGGACAGCAGCTTTGCTGGAACACCTTCTTGGTTAAATAGAGCATGAGAATGAAATCCATTCAGATTTGAAAAACGGCCCAGTGCTGATAGGTTATGAATCGATAGGCTGTGAACAGCTTTTTGGCTCTGTGGGACAAATTAAGTTCACCAAGCTCTCTCCAAACTGACCTACCCAGTCGTTAAAATCCATCCCCCCCCCCATACACAGCATCGACATTCAAAGTGTTGATTTTGCACAAACTTTTCACCTCCCCCCCTATCCATTCTCACCATTATCCACCGCCAAAAAGGTCGCTTCATACACGTTTTTCTTCATATACGGTGATTCACGGTCCAGCACCGCCGTGGTGGTAATCCTTCCATTGGTCCTGTTGATTTTCAGCCAGTTGGCTGGATCTGACAGTTTGGAGTACCTGAAGGCCAAAAGCATTTGTTCATCAGATTACTCCGAATAAAAATCCATAAGCATCCGCAAGACGAGGCCATAGAGCTCAACGTTCAATCATAATTTATGCTGTAACAGTATGGCTGAGGGTAATAATGTAGAACTTTGAGATCATCAATCCATTTAAATGCCGTTAAAATCATATTTAGTCTGTTATGAGGATATAGCGTGTGGATTATTAAGATATGTCCCTCATTCAGTCACAGCATGGGCTCTGTTCTGATCAATGGATCTGTACAGAGAAATGTGGAAACATTTACACTCAATCAAATCACAGATGTGACACGCAATCTTTCTTCTATATATTATTGGGTAATGTATCAGGCTTCTGCGCTATTAATCCACAACACTCAACTTAAAAACAGTTACAGCCTATTTATCTGCCAGACCAGGTCTCAAAAGTTGGTAAGAATGCCACTGCGTCGATTCGATTATAAGCGCAAATAATTTCTATATTGCTAATAATCAAGCTTGTGCTGCATCTTTTTGTTTGTTTTGTTTGTTTGTCAGCATCTTTTGTTTGCAAGGCACTTTCCTGTGACTTATTTGAGCCTATAACAGTAATAGATTTGGAGAGCGAGAGCGCCACAGTGTGGACCGTATTGATCGGCCCGTTCCTCGCACACAGTGATCTATGGAGCAAGTCTAGTGAAGGTCCCCCAAGTGTGTGAGTGAACGTGCAGGGAGGCAAACTTTGGATCGATACTTCAAGCTGGCATGTTGCCCGCACACTTCTGAGTCATGAAAAAAAAGAAATCAAGAGAGATCAAGCGTGAACGACTGATAGAGAGAGAGAGAGACACAATAGAAGCAGCAGTGTGGGGAACGGTTCGGCTCATTACTCGACGACCTTTCACCCAGTTGCTTGGCAACCCAGGCACAACCAAGGGACTAGAACAGGAGAGAGTCAATTAAAAGCATTTAGCTGCTCCCGGGGTGCTAATGGTGCGAACGATACATGCTACATCACTTGACATACAGCGCAGTATGGAAATTGCATGTACTTCTGACGTTCGCTTACAAAGCCAGGGGCTGACCTGCAGCCGGGAGTGATGGATTTGTTTTAAGCCTGGTTTCTATAAAAATGGCTCTTAAACTCACTAGTCAAATAAAGCCCTCATGGATTTATGGGAATTTTAAAACTCAAGCATGATTCAGCAGAAAAATTTAAAAGCTAGAAGAGTGGGTAGAATATACTAGACTTTATGTGGTGGACATCTTGATTTGCTATTCATGTGTGTCACTCAGCTAATGAGCACTTTATGTAAATGAACAATAGCAATTGCTGACTCAATCGAGCAGTAAGACTGAAACTACTTAAAAGCATTTAATTAACAGTATTGTTGTTATGACACATATTTCTCTTTAACGCAAATGTGGTGAATAATTGCATGTATATGTAGTTAGATAGTATGTAGGTTGATAATGTCACAGATTTTTTTTTTACTAAATAAGTTAGCAAAAAGGCATTAATAAAAATACATTTACTAAATAATAATAATAATAATAATAATAATAGTGGTAATAATAACATTATTAAATTTTATTGTTATTATTACTAAAACACTATTAATGTTTTACTCTGTGTGGTGGTGTAACAAATCACAGAAAAACATAACAGGAACTTATTTAACATAGTGGACTCCTGACTCCAAAAGTCTTTATTATGAAAACAAAAAGAAAAAGATTAAAAAAATGTTTGTTTTTAAGCAGAGATTAGGATATCTTTTTGACTGAATATATATATATATATACAGTGACAAAGTGTGTCTACAATGATGGAAAAAGTAAAAATAAAAATATAAGTTCTCCAAAGATTTTTATTAGTATTTGCAAAATATTAAAGTTGTTTTTTTAAATACCATTACATTACATATATATATATATATATATATATATATATATATATATATATATATATATATATTTTTTTTTTTTTTTTTTTTTTTATACTTTATGTGTGTAATTTAAAAAAACATGTATAAAAGCAACTTGAATATTTTGCAAATATGAATTATACCCTGTCATCGTTGAAGGAAACTTACATTTTTATTTATTATTTTTCCTTTTTATCATTGTAGGCACACTTTGTCACTAACCTGTGTGTGTGTGTTTGAGTGAGTAAGAACATAAATGATTGACACTGACGGTCACTCAAAAAGATTGACATCCCGAGTTTCAAACAGACAGACAAAAGCACCTGCTGTCATTCCTCTCTACCTGATAGTCTGCTGGATGAAGCGGTCTGGATCCAGTGCAGCAAAAGTAGCGAGGGTGGTGTCAGCAGGCACTCCCTCTTCAAAACGGATGATTTTAGGGTTGGACGGGAAGACAGGGGCCTCGTTGACATCCAGTACTTTGATGGAAACAGCAGCAGATGAGGACGGCGAGGAGGGGATCCCGCTGGCCAGGTGAGCTTGGTTGGTGACCACCACCATCAGCGTGAAGGCATCGTTCCTCTCATAGTCCACCGGCTACACGTATGCACACAAACATGAAAGGTCCATCAGATTTGAAAGAACTTGATTGTGCTCTGATAACAGGAAGGTGACTTTAGATCTGGTAACATGAACTTTTTCGATTCAGTGAAGCCATTCAATGAAACAGCAAAACCCACCGTAATGAAAGACATTAAACTAACTCTTCACTGTCAGGCTGAATGAAACTCCAAAAGTGTTAGAAGAGGAACAGAAAGTGAGTTCAGTTTGAGTTAGCAGATGAACTGAACCCTAGAGTAAAGGTTAAGGGGAGCTGACGAGGAGATGAGCGTGAGAGGATCAGCTGTTCCGTGGGTAGAGATGTGGTGTGCCGAACCGCATGTGACCGTGAAAGCTGTGCAACACTTCCGAAAAGACTGAAATACATTTTTGCCGAAGGCTTCTATCACACTCTCTCACACTCACCATGCAAATGGCCAAACAAAGTGCACAAAGCATATGCATACACATGAAGTAACACCACCACCACACTTAAAAATTACAATAGGGCTGCAAAACTGGGGGGAAAGATAAAAGATAACACATCGTAGATTTTTCATGTATTTATTTTAATTTATCTGTAAACTATTTACCTGTGTTGGGTTGCAATGTTTTTTAGCAGTTTAAAGTATTACTATTTAGCATTTGTTAAATTCAAAAGGTATTTTATTGGGGTAGTGCTGAGATATGCTGAGGAAAGGTTTTCAGATTTCTCAATTTCTAAGTGGAAATGAAGCCTTTCTAAAGCTAATTCCAGGTAAAGCTGATCCATGTCTGTAGACAGAGGACATGCTTTGTGGATGAGAGAGTTGAATGTTAAAAATGCAGAGTTAAAAACCAAAAGATCATCAGTCTGAGAACCATGTATAATGCCTGATAATAGGTTAACTTGATACACCCACCTTAACCACTATGACCTTGCCGTCATTGGTGACCTCATCAGTGCGTATAGCGAAATGGCCCATCGCATCTCCTCCTGTAATCCTATAGACGGCGTTCCAATTTGGTGTATGAGGCTGGTCCTTGTCTCTTACTGTCAAATTGGCCACCACCACACCCACAGCATTCTCTGGGACCTCTCCTAGGAACTGAGAGCAAGAGAAGACACAAATAAAATGAGACGCTAAAATTCTTATAAGACAAACAGAAGCAGTCAACTTGCAATGTCCAAACATATTTTTTGACTCTGAAAATGCACAAAAAATGCAAACACTCACTATAAAAGTGCACTGGGACCAGCTGATTCGATCAGTAGAAATGCGAAGGTCTAGGGCCAGATTTACTAAACGGCAAATTAGTATTAGCATTACCAATGGGAAAGGATGCAGCCGGATAATTTCCATAATGACGACATTCACCACACAATCCACCACTTGCTTTAATACATGGTTTTTTGGTTGTTAAATAGTGGTGCAAACACACAAATTTGATGAGCGAAAACATTGTGTGATTCGTTTTAATACTTTCCTCCTATATAGTTTGTGTCTGAAAGGAAAACCTCTATAAAAATACATATTCAGTAACAGTAATTCAGTAATTACTGTGTCCTTTTGTGCGTGCCATTAGTAAATCCTGACAGTACTGTTTTAAAGCCAAAAGACGGTTTGCGCTAACTCAAGCTGTTAGCGAGTCTGGCCCCAAATGTCATTAATGTTTGAACATTTCTGGTGTGTTTTTTGCAATGGAATTCATACATATTAGGATAGTAAATACTTGGGAATAATTAAGGCCAATCTATTACAGGGAAAATTAACTTGAAGGAACCTAGAGTTCAGTGTCCTGCTCAAGGCTCAGTGGTAATGGTTCATGGGTTATTACCAGACAGTTCCTTGAGGGCTTTGTTCTTGGACTCGTCAGCTTTTTGGGATGGCTTCTGAGTACCACAATAGTTCAAGTTAGCATAACAGACAGTGTTAGGGGTAAGTTTTGGATCTCATTTGTTACACATGGCTCTTGAAGGAATATCACACTCTACTAGCAATACCCACAGCCCAAGGTGCAAATGTGCGGCAAGCTGTAGCACACAAACACAAGCTCATTACAGCTCAGTAATCTGCTGTTTAAAGGGGTTATGAAGTGTGTCCGCCAGATGCTGTTTACAGTAATGGCATCACCATGCAGCAGAGACTACAGCCAAATACACACTACTACATCTTCAGCAGAGACCTGTGCTGCAGTGGAGACTATTTGCTTTTAAATGTAGCTTCTTAAGAATAAAGCTACTCCTTATTTAAAGTACTTTCACTACAGTTAAGCTTCTTGCTACTCTAAAAAGTCACTAGCTACACTACAAGCTACTAACAACAGCTATTATACTAATACGAACTAATTTGCTATTTTTAAAGCAGTTAGTTACTTAATATCCTGTACACTACTCAAGTTAGTGACTTGAGTAGTGTACAAGATATTAACTAATAAGGCCTAACAAGCTGTTCTAAAAGTAACTAAAATTTAGCAATGTTAAAAGCTGTAAACATGCTAACAACCCTTACAAAAATCAACCACGGATAATTTCAGTTAGAGTACTTAAAATAACTATTTACAATGGCTATCCTTAAAGTATTTAGCTACTTGAAAAAGAAGTTTTCAAGCTACTAAAAAACGAAACTATGTAAGTCGCCTGCATTATATACAATAAATGTATACTCAATGCAACTATGCATACTATAGCTTTGATATTTTTGGTTGCAGTCTCACCCACTGGAAAGAAGTAGCTTTTTCTAGCAACTTTTTCTATTAGTAGTAAAATAAATAAATAAAAAAATGTCATTATTATCGGAGCTACATTTACTTAGCAACTACCCAATACTGGCAAAGACGCTTACATAAATACTTGAGATACTTAAAATAGAATAAATGAAGGTTTATTTTCATGGTTTATTGGTTGAAATCGTCAAAAGGAGAGAATGATAGAGAGACAGTAATATCTACTGGCTGTAGTGATGAAAACATCACAGGGCCGTCCCATCTCTCCGGCTGCACGCTGTCTGGGATGCACAGCTGCATTTACTGATAAGCAGAAAAACACTCTGTTGAGATCAAACAAATGTGCTGTGTCCCTTCCAGGACGGGGTGCAAGAGACCAGTAGAGGACAGGACAGTAGAAGACATGATTGAGTGACTGATTGATCTGTGCAAAATCAGAGTATGCTTTCTATATAGGCTACTGCTTCTAGTCTGATGAAAAAAAATCTCTGGAGGCTAGTTCAATAAGATTTTGAAAGTGCGTGTATGTGTGTCAAGGCATGGTACATGTGTGTGTGCTGTCAAAAAGAAGAGGGAAGGAAAGAGATACTTGTTTAAGATTAGTGCATTATTGCAGGGGGAAGTGGGAAGAAATTCAGAGGATAGACAAAGAAAATTAATTTTTCTTCATTTCCCTTGGTGTTTCGTAACCAAGGGCACAATTTGAACCACGTTTTCCCCAAATATGTGCAAAGAAATAACTCACTAAAAAAACGTGAGTATCTCATAGGCACCATACTAGATGTGCTGGTTTGATTGTACTTAAAGATAGAAATTATCTGTGACAGCAATGAATTAATTAGAGGAATAATGGATTTATGTCTTTCATCAATATTCAGTACATTTCCATTCAAGTCAGTTGGAGGAGCTAAAGATATTCATTACTAGTAACACCATTTATATTTAATGACAGGCTGAGAGTGTTGCCCAATATTATAATTTTTTTTTAAAATCTCACATCAGTCAGATTACATTTGAATTTTTGTAAACAGATCAGTCTAAGCTGAAATAAATAAAGAATAAACTATATAAAACACAAAGTTTCTTTGGTTTGTTGATTTTTTTTTCATTTATACTTAAATAAATAATCACAGAAGCCTTAAAGCACATTTCGCTGAGTTGTACTTTCTTTCGGTTTAAAAAGTTATTCTGATTTACAGTAGTAAAACAACACTAAATCAATGTATTTCTGATATACTTGTTGAGTGACTATACCTAATCTCAATAATATCACAAATGTTGATGCTTATAAATGATTCTTGGGCTTCTGTAAAAAAAAACAAAAAAACAAAAACTGCGATAAACAAACAGAACTAGATTCTGTGGTGAGAGATTTAGTAGAGTATATAAAAGTACTAGACTAGACTGGAAAGAAGTAAAAATCTCTACACTGAGTCAAAATGAAATACACGACTACAGAGACGTAAATTTATGGCATTCTAAAGAAAACAGATCCATACCATTGCAGCACATAAACATTAATGCCTCGCATTGACATTAAAGCCTGTGGTAGCCAGTGGCTCTTTCCCTATAGCGACAAACACTCAGGTCCACTGTGTTCATCATCTTCTTCTAAAACACCACCATCATCTTCATCATATTTATAATTGCTATTACAGTCATCATGGCGCTTCAAAACAGAGAGTGATCAGTTATATCTTTAAAACTCAGTACTATTTTGCTTTACTCTGCAGAAGCGACGGCTCTTTCCATATTCATGCAGTTTTTACATGAATAAAACATACGGCTGTCTTCAAATTGGAAGCGATATATCTGCTAGGTTTACACCCCCTCAAGCAATTTCGCTTAATTAGCTTGCTTACGTTTCTGAGGGTCTCCTACGGCAAGATGTATACTGCTTCATGCCTCTGTCAAATGCAAATAATCACAGAACACTTCTACCCTGCTCCGACTCAGTCTGTGTGGGTGAATGAGAGAGCGAGAGAGAGTGAGAGATAGGATGGATGAAAAACAAAACAAATTAGTTCTAGCACATAACTCATGAATTCTGCTCGAAAGATGGTATGTATGTGCTTCAGTCTGCATCTGCGTTTGTCACAAGCCCGCATTTGGAAGAAGCGCAAGCCCGATTCCACGGCCTAAAGCCATAAAGCGTCGATGAGAAGTTGATTCCGACGTTCATAATCTCAGCTTTAAAGCTTTACTTTAATGAAATGTTTGTCTGCGTTTAAGTAGCAGCGCACATGGTAAAGAATTTCATACTTGCTTGAAAACAAAACAAATTTGCTGCCTGCGCTCCACCGTCAAGGTGTTTGATATTTTTACTCGTTCTCGTTCTTCTTAGTGTAGGCCTACTATTTCCAAAAAACAGATTCAGCAAGTCTTTCACAAACCGCTGACTGAACCAACAAACCTCTCGCAAGTGTCAGGTCGTGCAAGCCTGCCGTAAACCAGTTGTGGGTAATTTTCTCTCGGCTCAGTGATATGTGACACGAGTGTTTGTTATTGGGAGCGAGAGCATGTGCCGAGTGTGGGACTTAATTGCTGGTGTCATCTGGGTTAACTTGCTCTGTTAGGACCTGTCATACGCATTGAGCTAAGACAAGACAATCCAAACGCTGGAGTTGTTCTTCTGCTGCACTGTATAATTACGGAAGTTGCGATGGACAAGGACGTGTGCGCCAGAGCGCTCAAGCCTGCATGGGGGGAATTTTTTTTTTTCGAAACTTGACAATTTCAGAAAGTATCAAGAGTAATCAAGTGGGTGGATGAGCAATGAGTTCATTTGATTTTAGTCTTGCTTTCAATTTGCCCTCACTGTTCATTCAGAAAGAGAAACTGTCTAACGCATGGATGAGAGATTCTTAGTGTGTATTACGTAGGGGAGGTGCCACAGAAAAGATGGATGGAGGTCCCTCCCTCCCAACTCTCCATTTTAGTCTGGACTGCAAGCGTTGATAGTCCCTATTTTAAATCTGCGATTAACTGAGCTGTCAGCACCCTTAAAAATCTGTGATTGTGTGATCTCTCTTCACGTTTGATGATAACAGCAGCTGCAGCAGCTATCAGAAGCTGTTCGCTGTGAATACTCATTAAACAACTTTAAAGTTTATGTTAGTATTATCCTTTTCCCTCTAAAAATAACTGTCAATCAAACAAGTTTTGATCTTCTGCTTGCACTTAAAGAGCAGTTTACCCAAAAATAAAAATTGTCACAGTACTCACCTTTCACCCGTCATTTCAAACCATTAAGAGTTTTTTTCCCCCCTCCATCTTTAGAACACAATTGAAGATATTTTTAATATTCTGTCATCCCTTGACCATTCAATGAAAATTAAGATTTTAGAAATTGTTCCAACCCAAACTCAATAGAAATACGTGTTGAAATATGTTGGGACCTTTCTTTTCACAACAGTTTCAAAGTAAAATGGCATTACGTGGTGCTTAATGTGCATTCAGTTCAATTTGAAACATTAAACACGAATCTGGCAAAATTTTTTTACATTGCCTGTTGTATGTATCGTGGCAGTTTGGAAATTATACGTCTTGTGAATGAACCTGTAAGGTTAATCCCGCATTTGCTGAAAATAACATAACTTAAACCATCTCCTAAACCTTACCAATAGTGTTAACAAAAATAAATGTGAGATTTACTAAATTTACTTACTAAAGCAACAATGCTTGCAGCTGACTTCTAAATGGCTAATATTCTAGTAATATGCATGCTAATAAGGAACTATAGGTGTTTTCACTGTAGCTATAAGCAAATTTATTAAGTCTGCGTTTGTCACAAGACTGAAATTTATTACGTCTTTGAGCACTCTTATCATGGTTTGCGTTTCACAGAGCTCGTACCCGAGTACAAAACAGTACCTGATGAGCCACCAAGCAAATTTATTACATCAGAAAAGAAATAAAAGTTGTATGTATTTTCACATACAATTGCATGGACTTCCGATTAATTTTCCTTCATTTGTGCTTGTAAAATTCACGGAGTAAACATACCTCTGAGCTTCATCAGCTGAGGCTCAAGCTGGGGGCAGTGGCTTATGATTCAAAGAAGAACATTTGAACTTGCTCCTGTAAACCAGGTTCCTCAATTCGTTTTTTTATTTTAGTTTTAATAGTTTTTATTTTCTGTGACATCGGAGGAACAGGAACAATACGCATAATATGAATGATAATCTCGAATGATGATGTGCTTTATTTAATGTTAAAAGTCAGTTTGAATATTTTTTTTGTGTAAGGTTTATAGCTATAGTGAAAGCAACAATATATTTTGAGAACATTTTATTTTACGGTGACACCTATTAGTTCCTTATAAGCATGCACATTACTGGAATATTAGCCATTTAAAGCACATATTAATGCCTTTTTCTTGACAAGGCATTGCAAAACATTTGAACTTTGTGTGAGTATGTTAGACTATAAATAGAACAAGTCAGCATACCATATTTGCGCCGTATTCACTATTAACTATGACATTTCCCTCAATAAGTTCCACATTTGCTGCTCATTAATAGTCAGGTAGTTGTTAAGTTTAGGTATTGGGTAGGATTAGGAATGTAGAATAAGGTCACTTCTAATAAATTGCTAATATTGTTGTATATGTTATATATGCATGCTAATAAAGTAACTAGTTAAGAGACAACGGTGTTTTTCTATTGTATTTTCTTGCATCGCGCCGTTCCTGTCTAGTGTACACACGATTTAAGTAAATTTGACTTTCTGATGCTGCGTTTTTAATTTTCATGCCACATCTTTTGAAATTAGCGTGGGCCAAACATTTTTCCCTCCAGCCCGTGGAGGAACCCTGCTGTACACCATTCAGGCTCCACTATGGCCGTCTATACCCCTGTCAGCTCATCGCATCTCAAACCCTCCAATAACAGCATCCAAACACTGTCCACAAGCATCTAGTCCTCAAAAGCAACATTTGAGAATAAAATGACACCAATTAAAATGAAGAGCAAGACCGTCTGATGCCAGATGATAGATGTCATACTGATTCACTAACTATCGTTTGGCCTTCAAATAAATATTACAGGTAGAAAAAAAATGTGCAAAATAATTCAGAATGCTTCAGCATCAGACGGCATGGCAGAGGCCCGGGGATATTACTTAATGAGAGGGAGAACGCAAGGGCACCAGAGATGAGCGCTGCGAGAGAGCGATAAAAGAGGGATGGCAGATAGCAGGAAATAAATGGAAACGGAGAGAGAGATAGATACCGAGAGCCAGAAAGAAGGATCGAGGGAAGGAGATAAATGGTTAAGCGAAGAAGGAAGGAGAGAGAGATGAAGGCTGACAGAAACAAACACTGGTAAATGTGGGAAGAGAGGTGTAGAGATACAGAGATAAAGAAAACAGGAGATGGAGGATGTACAGAAGGAAAAAGGAGAAAAAAAAGAGTGGATGAGAGGAGATTGAAGCCAGATGCCTGAAGAGAAACTACAGTCACCGAAGGGGCAGAACTGGCACTAGGACAGGAGAGAGAGAGAGAGAGAGAGAGAGAGAGAGAGAGAGAGAAAGATAGCACACCTGATCACACATCTCTCTCATTCCCTACACCCTCCATTTCACTCTATCTCTTCCCTCATCACCTCCCAGAATTCATTGCTCTTAGTGAACCTCTCTTTGTTTCACAGCTCCAGTAGTTCCTCCAGCTGTCAGACAGTATTGTGTGAATTAAATGAGTATCAAGACACTGTTCGAATTCAGAAATCGGGATAATGAGGAGTGGATACGTCCAAACAGGCAGACTACAGCTCTATTCCAAAACCTAATCTTACTAGGCAGTGTCCTAACCGTCATGGCACCTCATGACTGACTGATCTGGAATGCTCTACATGAGCAGCAACTATCAGTGCCATACAAATTGAGATCTGGCATCCAATTGCAATGTGTTATATAACATTTGACGTTAAGCAGAATAATACTCTTATAAAGTATACAAATAGAAATGTTGTTTTTTAGGCATTGGTAAATTTGGAGATTTCAGGTTAAAAGCTCTTTGGCTTTTCATAAAAGTTTCAGGCCAGTGGGGAAAAAATATGCAAAAAACACTTTAAGTGTTCATTTCATTGATGTACATTGCTTTAATGGCTGTTTCCCAAAATGTGCAGAACTTCAGCAGAACTTGCAACAAATTTTCCTACTTTATTTCTGTTCTATCTATATATAAAGCTATATATATATATATATATATATATATATATATATATATATATATATATATATATATATGTTTTCTTTTAACAAAATTAAATTCCTAGTAACCTGGTGAAAATTCTTTTTGCTGTTAAGCATTTCATTTTGTTTCAGATATGCTTCCAGATTTTTTGGAGCGATAAAAGATATCCAAAATCCCTTCTGTAAAATCTGTCAACAAACAGAAAAAAGAATCTCGAATCTGACTTTATCTAGTGTTCAGATTTCTGTTCTGAAATGCATGCAAATGAGTGCATATTAAATGAGATACCACCTCACCCATAACACCCATGCATATTTAAACATAACATTTCAGACAACTTGTAATCTAAAAATGTTTGCAATTATTTATGCAATCAATTATTTGTTTACCCTATACAACTACATAAAAAAACAATTAAAAGAAACTTTTTGGTACAAATGCAGTTAATTGCAGTTTTTGTGCTTGTAGCACATGACTATGATGTGTTAAATGTTAAACTGTGCATACCGGAACACATTATATGATATGTACTGTAAATGCGCTCTGTAAGGTACTCACTGTTTTAGAGTCCAGCTCCGGAGGGTTATCGTTGATGTCAGTGATGCTAATGAGAGCCGTGGCGGTGTTGGAAAGGCCGAAGTTTAGGCTGCCCTCCATATCGGTGGCCTGGACTATGATGCTGTACTGAGACACTTTCTGAAAAACAACAGAACATGTTCAGTTTAATCAACATATCACACATGTAAATAAGGACTTAGTGAATTAGGATTTATTTTTATACAGTTTTAGAATTAAAACAATAAAAAAAAATGTTAATGATGTTTTTTTCCTTTTCTTTTCTCCTTCCTGTCGCAAAATATGTGTTATATTTAACTTTATTACTGGGAATGACTGTATAGAAATGATATCATATGGTAGATAAAAAATTGTTACTGAATGATATATGTTATATAAAAATAATATCATACAGTCTAATATATACACTGTCTTTATTGTATTGTACTCTTTAGTATTTTGTGTGTGTTTTGTTATTCTGCTAATGGACCAATTTGAGTGTACATTTTTTCAGATTTAATTTTAGTTTTAGTAACTTTGTCATGCCCTTTTTTCGTCTTTTCTTTTATTATTATATCTGACATTTATTTTTTTTTCTTTATTTCAGCATTGTTTTAACAAACAAAAACAAATTTGAATAGTCTTAGTTTCAGTTAACAATAACAACACTGCTCCCAAGTACCATGGTATTACCATTAGTACCAAAAGTTAGTGTCGTCCCTAAAGTATGACTACAAACCTTTTTATCTATTTTCTGTGATGGAACAGCCGAGCGGTCCAGAAGTTTCGCATCTAAGCCTGAACAAAGCTGTCTTACAAAGACTTTGAGACAGTGTATATTTGGGAAATGGCGGCTCTTTGTGTTTGTCTGCGGATATGTCTGTCTGTCTGCTTGCATGCAGGCTTTTCTGTTAATTAGGACAAGAGGCTACAGTAAGCTTTGTTTTGCTTTGATACTTTGTCGCTCACTATTTATGGAAAGACACACACCCACACGCATACACACGCAGATAATCAGTGTGCAAAAACAACTCTTCATCAACGGACATGAACCAGCCTGTTTGTAACCACGGATGAAAAGCAGAGGTTGCGAGGGCAACAGATGGATAGAAACATGTGCGCACACACACATCGAAAGTGTTTGTTGTTGCATGGCCAACGTTCCTTTGGGCACAGATCTGAAACTGTGCCCCCGTCCATGCTCGGGTGAATCTGACTCCAGTTAGTCCACACTGGGAGGAGACAGAGAGCTGAGACTGAGCCAAAGCCTCTCCTCTGCCTCTTTCAGCTCCAGCCGTATTAATCCGGTTGGCCGAAAGCCTTCTGTTGTTGCAGACAGGAAGTGGGGGGAGTCAAGGACAAGTCAGCGTTCCACTGAGACCGGTCTGGGGACGGGTGTCTTGGAGGGAGGTGGTTGACTGGGAAGCAACGAATACCCTCGCAAGAGCTTGCTGGAGATCTTGATGGTTTTACTTTGATGGCTTTTTTTGATTTAGCAGATGACTGACCATGGGACATCAATTTCAAACCATAACTAAACATGAGAAATGCCTCTCTGGCTCAAGACTGACTACTGTATGTAGGCAGCATAATCATCTTGCCTTTTAAAGCCAAATTCATATGTGTTTATTCTTCACAAGAAAAAAATTCCACAGTGTGTGTATTATATATTATATTTATAGTACTTTTTTATCAGAACATAAATACACTAAATACAGAAATATTGTGAAATAATGTATTGCATTTTAAAAATGTATCTTTACTGTGAATGTCCATCAGTAACGAATTAGAAATAATATGTTGATTTGGAACTTTACAAACATTTTTTTTTATTATCATCAATGCTTAAAATTTCTCAGTTAAACAGTTGCTTAATATTTTTGTATAACCTATAGTATATTTTTTCTCTGATGAACAGAAAGTTCAAAACAAACATTTCTTTAAAATAAAAATCTTTTGTAACAAATGTCTTGATTAGCACTTTCAATCAATTTAAAATGAAAGATTACCCAAAAATGAACATTCTGTCATGAATTACTTCCACTAAAGCTGCTCCAAATCTTTGGAAAACAAATTAAAATATTTTTGATGAAATCAGAGAGCTTTCCAACCCTGCATAAACAACAATACATCTAGAACATTCCCAGACCCAGACTAGTAAAGTCACAGTGAAAACAGTCCATGTGACAGTGGTTCAACTGTATTATAATAATACCCTTACTCAGATTCTCAGATTTCATCAAAAATATCTTAATCTGTTTTTCGAAGATGAATGAAGGCCTTATGGGTTTGGAATGACATGAGCGTGAGTAATTACAGACAAAATGTTTAATTTTTGGGTGAACTATCCCTTTAATGCATCCTCGCTGAACATCAGTTTATTAAAAAATGTTGAGGGTTGCATGTATCCTTCTCTATCTGTAATGTTGACAACTCTCTGATATTCAGCTGTTGTTGGACACTGCAAAGTAAGTTAATTTATAACTCATTCCATCTCTAATGGGAAACATGCACTGTAGTCAATAAATATTCATTTGGTTATCTCTAAAGCTCACATGCATTTGTTCTAGCTCAATGGACGTGACCTTATGATGCCTGAAAGCCTGTCTGAAACCAGTTTCCTTAGTGGGAACCTTCATTCAAAAACTGTTTGTTAATTAACTGACTGGACAGGTCTTACACAATCTTTCTGTCTACTCATCCATATTTTGCTCTCCCTCAGGTATCTGTATTTAAGAGGCAGGTCAGAGACTCCTCAGAGGAGCGCTCACAGTTTTAAAGCACTTAAAGAACCGCAGAGTACTGCGGACACACACTGAGAGTCATTAAAACCTGCGTCTTCTCGTTAATATTGCCCAGTTCGACTCTATTAATGAGAACTCAATAGCGGCTGACCTTTATTAACACCATAATGAAATATCAATACTGTCTCCTCTGGTTATGCTCTGCAGAGAACAAGAGAAACAAATCAGTGTGTAATTAATCTCGCACACTTTTCATACAGCGCCGGCTGAGGGGATGGAGAACGTGACGCTAAGAGATGAGCTTAAACACATTTCCAGTCCTGAAGAGAATGAAAAACGATTACACCTCAGGACAGCTGGAAGGATCTCGGCGACTTGAGAGCAGATCCAGCAAGAGGCGAGTTTCACCCATACAGACTCTCACACGCTTGAGTCAACTGTTATGAGGAGCATTTCACAGCCCAACAGGCCCTGACCTCACTTCTCCTAGACACCTCGCTCGTTCCTCCGGGACACACGGGAATAGGAGAGGCGATAAGGGGAAGGAGAGGGAGAAAGTGACGTTGGAGCGCATGATAGTGGAGAGAGTGCAACCAGAAGTTATGATTCTCATCTCACACATGCAGGAAGCTTTGGATCATCTGGGAATGGCTGGGACACACACACATGTACTTCACACCGATCGATTCCCTAATCAGGCGCAGCAGAGTGGACACGTTCTAACCCAGACCTGACACAATGAGGCAAGCGCGCACACACACTCACGCGCACAGACCACATGGCCTCTGGCAGAGACAAGAGACAGGTAATGAAAAGCAACAGCCTGGACAATCTGGCTCGAACAGATTCACAGAGCTGCACAAACAGACATGCAGGGCTTTTAACACACACACACACACACACACACACACACACACACACACACACACACACAGAGAGAGACACCAAAGACGCAGCACCGCCACTGCAGAACTTTTAAGCGCTTTGATTTTATGTGATTCAAATCCGTGACCAAACACTGTGATACATCAATAAGATAAATGAAATGAACATTTATGCTACATTTGGTTGAAAAGCACCATGGGATTTAAAGGGATCATTCATGTATAAATTCAAATTCTGTCATCATTAACTCATGCCTTTTGAAAGTTATGACCGACTTTCTTTTGTAAAACGCAAAAGGAGATGTTTATAATAGATTGTCCAAGCTGCTCTTTCTAGTGGGGGACCGAAATAGATATCAGAATGGGTGATGCCGATATCGAAGGGAGAAGAGTGGTCAATGGCCGATACCATAAACCATAAACCATAAACAATGAAGATGGAGAACGATAGCTTTGTACAGCCAAAATAAAAGACTTGCTTCTTATTGGTGAAGCAAAAAAAATGTATCAGTCAGCGCTAACAGCCTTTTAGCATTAAAGCAGTACTGTTAGGATTTACTAAAGACACACAGTCAAGAATTAGCACTAAAAAGTTGTAGACAGTAATTTTTGCACCTGATCTTATTAATATGCATTTGCAGGAGTTGCAGATGCAAAATTTATGAGGAGGAGAGTATTAAAATGAATCACGCAATGTGATTTACTAATGTTTGCTTTTGTAAAATTACTGGTATTTGCGGCATTAAGTGCCCCCAAAAAATGTCTCAAAGCAGGCAGTAGTGCCGAAATTAGAAAAGTGAACATTCTTCCAAGTATCTCCTTTTGCGGTCACAGAAAAAAGTAAGTCATAATGGTTTGAAATGACACGAGGGGGAATAAATTATTCATTTTAACTTCTCTCCGCAGAAATCTGTCTTTTCTAAACTCGTAAAAAACACACACATCCAATTTCATTTAATTCCTGTCTGATGTTATAGATTCATGCGGTACTATTAAAGGGAAAAGAGAAGAAATAAAATGACAGAAATGGGGAAGGCTGGTTGTAAAGTGCATAAGATGGACATATTTGCCACGAGGTGCATAAGACAAGATGACAGTTGCAGTAAAAGCCATGCGGCGCAAAAAGACGGGGAGAGGGCCTGCTTGTTAGCTGCTGTAATCAGACAGGTGATGGCGAGCAGGTTAAGAGGTGTGTAGAGGTGATGGGGTCTCGGTGTGAGAGGGTAATTGGTATTCAGACCTGATCAGATGTGTGTGACATTAAAGTGAATGTGAACTCCAACCAATGCAAGCGACTGCACCAAGCTTCTTCAACCCACTAATTACTGCATAAATATTCCAATTAGACGACAGGTACTGATGAGGGAGGATTATGCTCCTGATGAGAAAATGTGTATGTGAAGGAGACAGATGGAAATGCAGAGAGGCAAATGTTAGGATGGGCATATGCGTGTAGACAGCTGCCCATCTCCCATGTGTTCCCCGCTGGGTAAAACACAGAGTTCAGGAGGAGCGCATTCGTATAAGCCCTTCGATCTAAACAATACGTGGATTAAACGGCAATGCCTCAGTCCATTTAACCATTTTTTCCACTTCTGTTTTCTACCATAGTTTCACCAATTTGACTCATGAAATGTTTGTAAAAACCTCAGCATAACCTCTTTAAAAATTAACACGAGGAACATTTTTTTAAACTACCATCAAAAAAGATTTTGTTTATGAAAGATGCCTTGCAAGCTTTTATATAAAAAAAAAACTGTGAAAACTGTGTGATTTGTGAAATATTTAGAAATTGTAATTTCAAATAACTGTTTCCTATTATGACGGAAAAACTATGTTTAATCTGGAAACAAATGAAGCATATATGTTCTTATTATCAATGTTAAAAACTGTTGTGTTGCTTAATATTTTAATATTTACCCATACTCTATTGTCACTTACCTAAACCTATATTCCACCCTGTATTATATTCTTTCTCCTTTCAATGAAAACTGAAATGAGATATTCTTACTTTTTTTTGTGTGTTGGGGGGGGCATAATGCACTGTCCACTGTCTACTATCACTCCATTGAAAACAGAGGCCTGGACACACTGTTCAACATCTCCTTTTGTGTTTCATAGAAGACAGAAAGTGATACGGGTTTGGAACAACATGAGGGTGGGAGGGATTTTTGGGTGAACTATTCCTTTCAGTCTCGTCCAACAACATCTTGCCTGACAGAGAATGTGATATTGAAAATCTTCCAAATGTTCCATTTGCGATGTGGCTTTGTAAACACATACGCGTGTCCTAGTTCTAATTGGAAGAGAGTGCAATCACTGCGTTAGATTAATGAGGGTCGCTCTCTGGTCCTGAGAGGAGGACAGATTACCTGCCCGCAGTAGGTACCACGACCCACATTCATGCTCCTGTAGAGACCATCTCAGCCAGTCTGTCTTAGTCATTGGATTAGCAGGAGTCACTGCTCCAGGTATAGACTTATGATAACTTGTCAAGGAGAAAATAGAAAATCCTGAGATGACAGCTAGCGTCATCTAACGTGGCATGAAGGGTAGAGAACTTTATGTGCCAAGTGAAACAAGATGCCAAAGGAATAATGATGACGAGTCTACCAGAACTGTAGCGCCAAAACCCTCTAAGCAACCGAAAAAAAATAAGAAATCACTACAATGACTGCAAAGTAGCTCATTTGAATAAAAAGGCCACCAACAGTAATTTAATAATAATTTTTTTCAGAACAAATAGTTTTGATGGTTTAAAATCATCAGCATTATTATTACTATTATTATAAAAAAATATTATTAACATGACAAATAGATCCAGAGCTATAGTGTGATTTTTAAGTGTGATCTTATTATTCTTACAATTCTTATTCTGTTATTAAATAACATTATTATTTATATAACAAATTTTGATACTAAAGTGTACCTGATGATAGCTACAGTTACAATGATGATGATAATAATAATAATAATTGATATCATCACCATCATCATCAATTACACTTGAGCAAAAGGACTATTTGTCACATAATTAATACTGAAGAGGCAGAACAGTCTCCACTTACTACAACCAAAAATGGTTTAATTCCTATTTTAAAATGATGTTAATGAAAATGGGATTGGGATCTGTGGTGAGATAGCAAGGGATCACGTAGGATGGAGAGATAAAGGGGAAGTTGAAAGACTTCCCCGCAGGTCCGCTTAAGCATTCTGGGATAAATTGAATGGACCTCTGAATGACCCCGCTCATTAGTGGAGCAGAGGGAGGTTAAGGAGGAGCACACAACTGTGTGTGTGCTTGTGTTTGTTAGAGAGTGTGTGCATGTGTGTGTGCAAGAAAGTGGGACTTGAGCGATAGAGAGAGGGATTAATGAAGAGGTTAAAGAGGGGAACACGTCTGGTGGGAAGGGTCAGGCTCTGAGACTCAGATGAGTTATGGGAAAGCTGTTCCCATGACCCATAGAGTTCATTTGTGTGGGTATGTGAGTGCATGCATATATTAAAAATGAAGTCAACTGCATTCTAAAGTAGACACTAAGAAGACCCCAATGATTAGCTGAATTAATTCTAGGTGGGGCAGGAAATAATAAGTATAACAAGACTCCAGAGCATGTACATATCTCTGTTGTGCAACAGAGGACAAGCTGGAAAATCCAAGAAATCATTTAGAGGCTGAATCCCAATTTGCACACCTTCACTGAGCAGGAGAAATAAACACTACCCTGGGAATCAAACTCATACTTCATTTCAGCATGAAATAAAATCAGGTGCCATTTTTTTTGAGGATTGCGAAAGCAGCAGCATCTTCCAAAACTGTTTGATGAACTGTTTTATCTAAATAATGAAAGTCAATGGGGTCCAAAACAACATTAAAGCAGCGCTTCTCAAATATTTGAATCAAAGGCCCCCCGTTGTAGTACACAATATTCAAAGATATGCCAAGATATTTCCGTATTTCTGCTGTAAAATGGCTATATTGCTTGTTTTCAAACATGTTTACTTTTTACCTAATTAAATAATGCGGTTAATTAATTTCATGTATCACATTAATTTGACAATTCTTTTTGTGCCTCCAGAAGTGTTATTCACTAAAAACAATAAATATTGAGGAAACACAGAAAGAAATACCACTGTACTTTATTTCGTTTTTTGTGTTCATTTTAGCATGTTCATTTAGATCATTTAAATAAAATGTAAATTATTTTAATACATTAATAACAATGTTATTACTACCTCTCCTGTAAAACAACCTACTTTTTCATAGCGCATGGGTTTGTGTGTAATATTAGTTGTCTTTTCACAATGATCAGAAATACTTTTACCACAGTATCTCAATAAATAATGAATTGGGACACACTTCTCCTTACCCACAAAGCTACATCTCTCAAGTTCAGCCATGATTTTTCTCAGCATTTCAAGCATCCTAGCCACTGAAGCTGTGACTGTTGTCCTGCTATGATGGGGTGCTCTGGGAGGGCAGATAGCTGCTCTTCAACTTGAAAAGGTCACAGACAGCTCAAAGGACAGGCTGATCATTAAGTTGATTCTGAAAACGCTGTTTTTTACAGTGAAAAAATGTCTCTTCACAATGTTGCTCACAGGAAACCAGGGACCATCCACACCAAGTATGCTCAGACACATCATAGCTAAGAACTAATTATATTCCAACGCATGGGAGACTGAAAGGAAGGTTGAGAAAAACACTCTTCAAAGAAAGGCAAGTGCACATGCTCATACATTCAAACCCATTACATTCCAAATGCATTACACACTTATCAACAGTTCTTTGAAAGAAAATCAGACAGCAGCAGCTTCTCGGAAGCACGCTTGCTTTTACATGTATGAGACATGACTGACCTCTCTATCGATGCCTGTAGCGATGGTGCTGATCTCTCCAGTGGCTCCATTAATAGTAAACATGTTGGGAATGGGGATGTGTGGTGTCTGGCTCAGGATGCGATAGTGCACCAGCCCGTTTGCCGTGGTGCTGTCATCGGCGTCAAAGGCCGTTACCTGCATTACAGAAGTGCCTGCAGAGGAAGAGGTAAACAAGCGTGAATCAAAACACTAATGCATGCATAATCGCTCCATTTCTGTCACAAAGCAGCTGGGCTTGTTTGTCCGAATCGCTAAGAACATCCAAGCACGAACAGTGGCTATTTGATCACTGATTCAAACTTTTTGTGCTGCTCTGTGTGTCAGAGCAATGTCCAAACGTCACATCTGATCCCGGGGTCTTTCTCACCTAAGCTGTCTCATCTTTTTCATTTCTTATTCTTGCTCTCTACACAAAATCTGCTCACTAATGAGGGTCCGTCTGCCTCTGTCGCTTTCATTATTCCCCAGTCCTTCTATAGCTGTGTAGGCAATATATTAATATATGTATTTATTTATTGCATATATATATATATATATATATATATATATATATATATATATATATATATATATATATATATATATATATATATATATATACACACGATTAAATATAACATATATATATATATATATATATAGTCATAGACAAAAATATCAGAACCCTTGGTAAATATGATAAAAGAAGATTAGGAAAATTAATTTGTATTGTAAATTCTTTTGATATTTTACAAAAAGAAAAACACAAAAAAAATAATTTAAAATGTTTTTCTCAAATACTCGTTGGACACCCTAGAAAATCTTATGAGTAAAATATCTTTGAAGTATACTCCCATTCAGGTTCACAATTTTGAGCTCTCCAGGGTGATTATGAACATGAAATTATCCAGCCATGACTTCCTGTTTCATAGATATACTAAAAGGAGGGAAAACAAAGCCCAAAATCCCTTAATCATCCATCACACTGAGAAAAATCTAAGAATTCATTTCTGGTGTTTGGCAAAAGATAACTGAGCTTCACAAATTGGTAGAGTGGTTTTAAGAAAAAAGCTAGAGCAGTAAAAATTACCATTTCCATTATCGGGGCAATAATTAAGAATTTCCAATCAACATAAAATGTTATGAAACTTCCTGGAAGAGGATGTGTGTCTATATCGTCCTAATGCACGGTGAGAAGGAGAGCTTGAGTGGCCAAAGACTCCCCACCAGTACCACCAGCACCACAGCTGGAGAACTGCAGAAAATAGTTGTGTCTCGGGGGGCAGAAAACCTTAAAAAAAAAACTGTCAAACAGCACCTACATCACACATGTTGTTTGGGAGTTGAAATATGTTAAGTAATGTGAAAATGCACATAATTTCAGTGAGAGTAATACAAGTTTAAAATGAAAAACTGTGATAGTGCTAAATATATTTACACTTAATATTTCAAAGACATAGCCGAGGGGGACAAAATGGCTAAACCAAAATAAAACTAAACAAAAACAGCGTGCCACCTTTAAAAGCCCATTTTCGTGCATCTATTAGTTCTCAGATAGGTGTTTAAAAACAGCAGTTTGAGACTGGGTGTGCGTGCGTGTGAAATGTGTTTGTGTGAAAGCGAGGCGTCAGGATGATGCGAGTGGGGGTCCATATGGCCTTTAGTCCCCAAAACATGTTTATCGATTTCTGAAAGCTTGTCTCACACCATCTCAAATGTGAATGAGCAATTAGGGGCCTCCAAATAGAGAAACGGTGGATAAACCTCCTTGCGACGTGGGCAAAATGTCACCCTGTCATTCTGTGTTAATGTCATTCTGTCGCTCCCCTGTTCCAGTCACTTCTGTCATTTAATATTAATGGCCACGGCGACCCAGAAAACCGGTCCGAGGGGGGCGACCGCGTGCGAGACCTCACGAGTTTGCGGGTTTCTCCGGCCTCGCTGTAATTGTGAGGAGATAGTGGCATCATTTCGTGACAACACACCTACGAGGGGATAATTGTGGCTGAGAGTTCTATTTCAAAGTTCATTAAGTTTCAGAGCAGAATCTGTCACTACGCCCCATGAGAAAGAGGAAAAGGAAGAAATGAGCGAAGGGAGAAGAAAAACAATTAAGCCCTCTTCTGATAGGGCTACATCAATTTTTGAACAACCAGAGAGCGAGCAAGCACATGTGGAGGGATGAAGAAGACAAAAGAGTTGCATGTCAACTCTGTCGCCTTCAATTTTCAATGAGTGCCATTCTGTAACGGGATTAAATGCTCTTTATGTGTAAAAGTGAGAGAGATGACCGTGCAGGAAACAGTTAACCCCTAGGCCTTTTCAATTGCTTTTTAATTTGAAAACTAATTCAATGCTGTAATTGCTTTTCGACTTAAACCACTGAAGCTCAAAATTCCTCCTTTCATTAGACGCGTGCTGGTCGGGAGACTCTCTCTTTCACAGGTATATAAGAAATTGGGGAGTCATTAGTTTTAACAAGTTTAACATAACCAGCCTGAGAATGGAAACCGACCCTTGCAGCGCCGGCTCGTTTGAAAGCGACGTCTCCTTTCGAATCACCCGCCATTTGAACGCGCAAAATCCATCTCGCCACCACTTTGTGCCAATTTTCAATTGCTCGCGGTATGGCTACATCACAAAGTGCTTACATTGAAAATACGACATAAAAGCTCTCTATACTTGGCTGTCCATCCGAGACAAGCTGCTAGCCAGACTAAACCAGTCCTCCAAGCTGTTATCACTCCGTTTTCCACTGCAGATTACACTCAGCACTGTCTCACACCACCCTCACGGTGAGGCTTTCAAAGCAAATCTGTTTTGTCAGGGCCGTAGCCATATGGAGTCCTTTGAGGACTATGAAGAGGCAAATGACTTTTCCTGCAAAAAAGAGCCAGAGGCAGACGCCTACTTTAAGTCCATTAAACTGATTGAAACATTCCTCTCTCCTCTCAGCGCTCTCTTTCCCCTCTCTTCTCCTCTCCCGTGCATGGACGTCAGGGCCTAATTAACCCCCATGGCCAGCTGTCTGAGGCTGAGTGTTGAGTAGCGTCCTATCGTCCACTGTTAGCAAATTTCCTTATCGGCTGTGTGAGCTGGAAGTGTGAAAACAGAATTTTCTAGCCGTGGCTTGTTTTTCTCTGCAACAGACAAGCGAAAATATCCCCTTGTCACTGGTTATTTAGGCAAAAGAACAGAAAGCCAAGTAAACAAGGATACATCTGACTAAAACAACAAGGCGGGATCAGTGTTGAAATTTGAGGCCAGTAAAATGCAAAAAAAAAAAAAAAAAAAAAAAAAAAACGAGAATAGTTTGAAGATAGCAGGAAAAAAGAGAATCGAAGAGAAACTATTATTTTAAAAGATAATTGGCTACAGCAGCTCCCCGAGCGTGGAAATATGAGTTTTCTAAACACTGTCACTGGGTGGTGCAACTGACTTTTTGGCATGCAAGTTTTCTACAGGGGGGAAAAAAAGTGAAAATTAGGATTAATTATTGTGAAAAGTACAAGAACATTTTGAGACACTTCTTCGAGAATGTGAACTCTAAGCTGCCTTAACTGCTTAGACTGTTGCTGGATAATTTCCCAAAACTTATAAAAACTACCTTTTTAAAATTTGGTTTAATTCTGTTTCTTCTTAAAAAAATACGAAACTTTTATACAAAAGTCATATATCATAATATCAAGTTATCTGATGTAAGCACATTTTAATAGCATAATTAATAAATAATGCACATCTTCATGATCGTGGTTTTATTTAAAATGATTAATTTAAAAGAACCGATGCTTGTCTTATAACAAAAAACAAATATACACGTCATATAATTTTGCCATTAACCTTTTAAAATATGACCAGAATTATGCAATAAAAAAGGAAACAGAATAAACTTTGCATTGAACCTAAAGTAGTAAAAATGAATTCCACAAAATTGTTTTTAGGGAATATAAACACTGACTTGACAGGAAGAAAAAAATATTATTACTTTACATCATGCATTGTTTTCAGCCATGCCGATAAATCAACAATTACAAGAGGGAAAATCTTCTAGATTCACACTAATAAATTGAATTTGATCCTGGTCTGAATCACAGCCCGATTGGATTAAACTTAAATTGGATCAGTCTTCTAAATGTGCAGTAATTGGGTGATTACTTGTGTTTAGGCAGCAACGAACACAATTTAATTACTCTATGTGTCTACACCTCCAAACAGGTAGTTTGTTGGCAATGAAATCAGTAATGTATCATTTAAAGATGGATCCCTCTGTTGAATTGATCTGATAAGTTCACATACATCTGCAGCTGGTGATAAGGACACTTCCCTGCATGCTCCTCTTTGAACGTGGCCTGTAGTGCAGGAGCTGATGGAAAATCCGCTGTAATACTTCAGAGACACTCTGATATGAGCATCTGTTTGGTCTAAGCTTCCCTTGGTGAGTTAAACTGATAAACATGTTCCTTCAACGTTCACGTTTAGAATATACAAAACATCTGCTGTGATTAAATCCTTGTGATCGCGGAAGATCAACGGCCAATATTGGCTTTGCCATTTTCAAGGCAACGAGATTAACTGCGGTCTCATGAGAGCCTACAGCCGGGTTTAGTTCGAAATCACGAGAACTTCATGTTTTTAATTCACGTCAAACACGGAGGATGTCAGCACGGACAGCAGAGGAATAATGGAACATCCTGTAATGCGTCCGTTTTTCATGGATAATTTACAGTGCTTGTTTGGCATGGAGCAGACCCACGCTCTACTGAAGGGAAACAGAAAATATTGCGCTGGTCTTTTTTTTCTCTTTGTTTATGAATTCCCTTGAGAATCAAGTTTTCTGTGAGGAGAGCTCAACAAAATAAAGACTAAAGTTTTGTCCTCAGAGGCAAGCTTTCTGGGCCGTAACATTACAGAAGTTGGACACCATCTGACTCACAGTCTACGCTTTGGCTGCTCAGTGAGTCGACTCTGACGGCTTACACCCCGAAGAGGTGGAGAATAAAGAAAGAAACTGAACCTGTGTTTGTTAGACACAACGGGAATGCTGGTTCAAAGAGCACAGAGAAGCATTCACAGAAATGGGCTATTCAATAAATCATCAAGGGAAAACACAAGATTCCCTTGTTTGTCTTATATTAGTACGATTAAAGTGATACAAAAATGACACATTTGTTGTCTGCTGCACATACGATCGATCCATACACACACACACACACACACACACACACACACACACACACACACACACATATATATATATATATATATATATATATATATATATATATATTTTTTTTTTTTAATTTTATTTAATTTTTTTTTTTCATTGTGATTTTTCCTGTGTAAATACATTTAGATTACCTTTGTGCAACATGAAGAAGTTTATATGGAAATATTACTAAATTAATTTGTGTGTGTTTTTAAAATTGTGAGTGAATCATATTAAATAAATACAATATGGTATAATAAACCTAAAGTTGTAAGTAATGCCAATAACAATAAAAATATAAATCAGTCAGTCAATCAATCAATCAATAATAAAGCAATGCTATTAGTTGAATTAAATAATATCAGTATATTTAAATTGTTCAAACAGTAATCTAAAAATATTTAATAATAATAAGAACATAATTTAATAAAATAATATAATTATAATATCTAGACATCAATTAATATAATAATAAACAAATAACATTATACAAATAAAATGTGAAATATATAATAATAATAAAAGAACGTTATTAACAAATAATAACAAATATGGTCAAATATACGTCTTAATGTTAAAATTAGTAATGGTGATGATGACTTATCATTTTCACCACTAGAATTGTGAATCACCAATATCCCTGTCAATATTATTACTAAATATACCATCGCCTTTATGTTAATTCAAGACTACCTCGTGCTTTTCTTTGACAGCATATAAAATAAAACTGTAAAAACTAAACACATCACCATGATCTTTAATGCGGATACATACCTGGTTTGGACATTTCTGCAACTGATCCGTTGTAGACCTGGTTCTTAAACTCGGGTCTGTTGTCATTCATGTCAATGACATAAATGTACAGATCAATAGGGGGCTCCATTTGGTTCCCGTTAATATCCACTGCATGAGCTCTGAGCTGTGGATGAGACAACAATAAAGGCACATTAATTAACAATTCATAATTCACACATAATTTCACCTCTGCTGATGCTTCAGTGGAAAGCACGGCGCTGATATTAAATCAGATTTAAGAAACTCAGAGGCTTTAAGGATCTCTGTGTGCTCAGCGGACGCACCAAATGGAAATTGCATTCATATTTCATACGTTAGATACGGGATCCGGTGGGAAGCCATTGCGTTGTTCCTATCTGAAATCCATGAGTTATTATTCAGAGAGGACTTCAAGAGGAACACAGTGCGAGTTGGAGTTTAGCTTTAGAAAAAAATGAGGCTATTTTGGTTAGATCTCAGAAAAAGCATGTGAGGCAAGATAAAGCTTTCTTTAATTCAGATAAACATCCTCTTAAAAATAAAATAGTTTTTTTAGTGATAGAACATTCCCACAGGAGATGGGATAAGCGAGGGGGGAAGGGGAGAAACAAAAGAGCAAGAGATAGCACAAGAAGAAGACCGAGAGCGAAAAAGAGAGGGATAGAGGAAAGGTTTAAGGCTGGATTAACTCCAAATTCTCTTCTTTGAATTTATTCACTACAGAATTACATGCGCACGCACTAAATAAAACTATTATCCCAAAATCCCTCCCCTGAATTACATCCCAAATAAGAGGGCTGCATTGCTCCATATGCTATACACGGGAATATAACATTCTATATGCATTTTTGAGGTAATACGACACCTGCTGCCAAAAGCTCTCATTTAATATCGGCCGAGACGACAGGTTTTTGTTGTGCAGGGCAAAACTAACTGTCAAGCAAACAAATAAATAAAGACGCACAACAGGAAAATCTGTTTCCTCAGCTGCTGTGCTTAGCATTCTGTATGGGTTGGTGAGGCGGCTGTGTGTGTGTGTGTGTGTGTGTGTGTGTGAGCATGTAGATATGTGTGAGATTGTCTGTTGTTAGTGGCTGAGACACTGCATCTTTGATCTGTCGACCCATGAGAGCGTGCGGACTGCAAATGTGTGGCTTAATGGCATTATTAACATGCTAGCTGACAGAACCGAAACGCTAGACAGAGACAGAGCGACACACACACACAGAGAAAGAGAGAGATGGGCTGAGAAATAGAGGATCCTCCTCTAGTTCTTTATCCCTTTGTTTATTTTCTTCTCTTGCCGCTGTGTCAAAGCCATCAGCTTTTAAATTCTGCAACACACTCTAGTGGTGGGAGACTTGTGGGCAGTGAAGAAAAACTACTGGAAACTCACTAAATGAGGGAAAGCTACAAACCGCAGGAAGAGTTGAGGGTAAGTGTCATGCCTGCAGCAGATTCACCATGGCAAATTTTAGGACAGTCTTAATATATATATATTTTTTTTTCTTATGTACCCCCTCAGCACCTCTCCATTATTATCTTTAATATTATCAAAGTGGTAATTACACTTCTTTTTAAACAAAACGCAATCTATACTGATAGCGAAAACAACTTTCCTTGTTTTAATGAGACGCCTGAGTTTGTTATTTACAGGTTTGAACAGTTCTAGGCCAATCATGGAGAAACTTTGAGAAAGACTTAAAAGCGAATGTATTCATAATGCAGTCATACTCCTGTTGTGTAGGTTTAACAAGCACAAATCTAAATTCCAAGCTCATCAAAAATCCAAGAGATGCAGTGGTTTATGTCAACATGAAACTGCATTTACAATCTATTTTACTTGCATAATGACCCTGTACATCCCTGCCACTTTTCCACAATCTTGTTGAATAAAGGCAATAAGTAAACGCAAAAGGAAAGGAAAGAAGGAAAAGGGAAAAGCTCTGTCTACTACGGAGTTAAATTGTTTAAAAAAGTTAACTGACATTTTATATTAAAAATATAAAACAGTGCTTTTAAATTGGAATAGTATTTCACAATAGTACTGTTTTTCTTGATTATATAAACGCAGACTTGGTGAGTACAAAAAAACATTATATAATTGGGAACACTTTAGTAGGAATCAGTTAGTTGCTTAATAGCATGCCTACCGAATACATAAACTTCACATCTTAACCCCTTTACAAACTATTAATAAGGAGTAATATTAATAATATGAGTTAATTGAGGCTAAAGTCATAGTTACTGTTTTATTAATAACGAAAACTGGATCTTAAAATAAAGTGGGACCAACATTTTAATACACTGTGTTAAAATAATAATACCTTTTTCTCTTTACAGTGACATTCATTGATGAATATTACACAACAAAACCACAAACGCGCATTATGAAATTAGTCTAGTTAATTTCAATTTCTTGTTGACTTAAATAGCCACTCTGATTTGGTTTCTGTGATGAGGGAGTCATCACTATTGTTAACACAATTGTTGGTAATTATGAGCCATCACCATTGTTAACCTCAGATGGCTGCAGGGGGATTGTCCTTGTAATAAATTCATGATTGCGTTCAATGGCAGCACTGGAGAAACCAATTCCGGCCCTTGTGATGTACTGATAAAAAAGCATTTTATTCTTCTCAAGAAGGCTCTAACGGAATCTAAGTCCTCATACATTACATCGAAAGCGTTGAGTGAAAAAACTGGGACATCTAGAACATCCAGAGTTAAGAGTGCAAAATGGGAGCAGATATCAGATGTGAGGAGTCATATGGATATTCATACTAGAGTGAGTAAGAGAGGGGCTGCATAAGCTAACCGCCGTACAAGACCCCGAGGGGCCACTTAACCTTAACAGTGTTCATACGCCTATCGTCCTGACTCACTGACTGCAGGCAGTGTCTATCTCATTGTAAACATGCACTTACACACATACACAGAATTAAACTATTCAAATCTACCATATTGTCTCTGTAAAAACAAGACACGAATACAAAACTACATGAATGAATTAATGAATAAAACAATCACAGGGCATATGAGATAACTGTACATTTAAACTAATTATCTATTATGTAATGACATGTAATTATAAAGTATGCATAATAGTAATAACAATTATTATTATTATTATTATTATTATTATTAATAATAATATACAAATACACATACAGAGACAGACACACTATTTAAAATGTATAATGTTTTTGAATGCATTGGAATTAAGTTTTTAAAAACGGCATTTATTTTTAAATGCATTAAAAACTGTAATAATGTTTAAAATAATTATTAAAATTAAAAATCTATATTAATAAAAAATTTTATGTCTGGAAACAATGATACATTACCATTCGAAAATGGTAATGAAAGATAAATTAAAATCACCAAAACTGACAATAATTAATCATTTATAATGATCTAAAGATTAAGTAAATGCTGTTCTTTTGAAGTTTATATTCATCAAAAAATACTGATAAAATATAACAGAAAACTAAAAAGCAGCATTGAACATTCATAATAAAACCATGATTAATTTTTAATTGAATTTTTAATTTTTCACTAAGCTTGTTGCAATGCATTCTGGGATTGTGTTCTCGGCAGAGGATTTATGCAGTGTCACCTTTAGATTCCGACCTGAATGAGATATCTTAAGCGACAGCATAATTAAGTTACCTACCTTTTGGGTCAGCCTATAGTACAATGCCTCCAAAGGCAGCTCACTTATGTTTAGAAAATGTATGCACTCACACACACACACACACACACACACACACATAGAGCTAACTTAACCACCATGGGTGCTGACTTATTCAGATATGCAGACACACACACACACACACACACACACACACACACACTCTGGTGAGACAAGCCTAGCCGTAATTTAGACTGATAGGTAGAGGCACAGTGCCACATCATCTACTGCTCAATGGACCGGAGAGTTAAGAGAAAAGAGAAGGAGTGAGAGAGAAAAAGAGCCATAAGTCAAAAATAGGAGCAGCAAACACAGAAGACCTCATTTTATAACTGATCTAAATATATACTAAGGGCCTATTGACACTTCCAGCGAAAGAGCTGAGATGAAGTGGCAGTTATAATTGTAAGGAACAACTGTGAGAATCAAAAGCAATGTGTTTTGTTAGGAGCCTGAGTGAATGACAGTCAGGGGAAGATGTGGCTTGCTGGCAGCCCCGCTTGTGACAGAGGTGGGGTGACAGGCAGAAACATAAGGGGGCAGGGTCGCTGTTTGATTTGATTCCCCAGTTGAGTTAAAGCATTGGGAGTTGCATACTCATCACTTGTGACAATTCAACACTTCTTTCCCAGACTATTTCCTTCCCTTTCTCTCCCTCTCCCTCTCTCTCATCTGCACGTTGCTACTGAACCTTCGTCTAATTGACAGTTTGACTAACTGAAAAAAACCCTGACGTGTCAAAGCAATTCTTTTCTTTGTCTCTAGCTTTTCTTCTTCACATTATTCATAAGGAAAAGAGCCACATAAACAGAATAGCGGAACAAAAACAAAATAAAAAAAAGCACCCTTAACAAGTGATGCCAGCCAGCAGGTCCGAAACGTTTTGTTTTTAATGCATTGAAAGCAGTCTGAATAGACTTAATTGCACAATGAAGTATGAATCTTAAGATTTCTGCAAACTTTGCTTAACAAGCAGTAGCTTTACTAAGTCTCTAGCTTTGTCTTCGATATCTAAAAGGGCTGACAAGGCAGCTGCACTTGTTTTGATGGCTAGAACTTTCTGGAACCAATCAGGTTCGCAATCAAGTAAGATCCCTGAGTTTGTAGGCCCTGAACAGCCAGAAAATATTAATATTCATTCAAAATTGGGGTTTATGCAGTACATACACGTGAGGTACTTCAGCCAAAATGTATGCATTACATGAAGCGTCAAAACGAAAGCTACTTATTTTAATGATCTACAGAGAACAAACACACTTTTGATAGGTTGCCAAATGTTAAAGGATAAGATCATTAATTATTCATTAATTATTCAGTCTCATGTCGTTCAAGAGCTTTGTTCATCTTCGGAACACAAATGTGTGAGCTTCCACAGAAAGCAATGCAACTGAAATGTCCCCAGGCCCAGAAACATTACAGTATATATATATATATACATATCGATAAAACAGTCCATGTGACATCAGTGGCTCAACAACATGAGGGTGAGTAATTGATGACAGAACTTTTATTTCGGGGTGAGCTAACCCTTTAAGAAATATATTTAGTTTTTGGACACTTTCTGGTTGTACTAATTTGTGAAACACTAATTTAGCTTGGACAACTGTGAACTTTAAACGAGACTTCATACACTCATGAAAAATTACCTTGAGACCATCTGGTGTCTCAGAAAATTTGGCTACTTCTTAAAAAACTTTTAAAATTATTATTATTTTATTGCAAAGGCTTTAATATTTTGTAACTCTGTGAAATTCAGCCATTTATAGGCACACATATCAAAATGACAAGAACAAAAATTCTTGTCTTAATGCTCCGTTATTTTGTTATATATGTCAAGACATTCATATATTTGAAACAGTGTCAAAGTGCTTTTCGGGATCACTGCATATAGTTAAAACAGTTCAGTTCTAGTTTTATTCCGACTGGCAAAAGGCCATAAACTCTTGTAAACTGGAGCATGTTTCATAAATGGGTTGAGGCCAGTTCTGCTTTAAATAGGATCTGAATAGGGCACAAAGATCTTCTCGAGCCAGTTCTGGAAAGAGGTTCACTTACATGGTAGGAGGCTCTCTCCTCTCTGTCCAAAGGTTTAGTGACAGACATTTTCCCTGTCACAGGATCAATAATGTAGACGTCATTGGGAGGTTGGTCTGCTCCGGCTCCTGTTATACTATACCGAATCTCAATCTCTTTATCCTGGTCTGATCGAATCTGCAATAAAAAGACACAATGAGTAAAACACCTTAATGGGTAACGCTTTAATAAATCATTAACAAACATCCATATAATGCTTAACATATCATTAGGTAATATATATATTTACATGCCTGGAAACATGAGATGTTAATGTTTACTAATAAGTATATTGAACATTACCTAATGATTAACAGGTAATTATTTCACGTAAATTAAAATGCTTAGAAATGTTGTAATATTTTTTAATTCATTTGATCATGCACTGCTATTGAGGTGTGATACTGTAAGGTTAGGTACAGGTTTAGAGATATGGGTAAGTTTTTGTTGGTTAGTGTACAGTAGTGTACAATCATAACAACTTTTTGATAAATTAACAAGCTGATTTGATTTCTCTAGTTGATTTCTGTTTAATGACATACAGTAGTATACTAATATAAGTGCTGAGGTAATAAAGACTTGTTTGGCACCCAGATTGCACTGTGTGTTTTATGTATTTAGCAAGCAATCAGCTAATTTAAATTAACCAGACTTTACACAAACATTATTGCAGCAGCTAAAATGATGATGCTAAATGAAACATTTATACATATTTACGGATGATGAATAGCATTAACTTGAGAATGCATACTACAAAAACATGACAAAAAATGAATAAATGATTTTTAAATTATGGCAATTTCATGCGCTTTTTGCCATTGAGTTGACAGCTCATAAAAGTACTAATGATTAGAAAATGTCTACAAATGATCAATAGTTTCTACTTTAGATTAGGTACTGTAAAAACATGAATAAATATTTCATAAATGATTTGTTAAAAGGACCAAAGTTAATGAATAATATATTAACATGATATTGTTTGCTATATCTTCCCACAGCGTTTAATAGAGTGTATATATAACATTTGTGAGCATTCAAAAGTACATTAACAAATAAGCATGCAATCACTGCGTTTGTTACAATCATTTGAAAAAAGGGCACGATCATATGAATTTATATGAAATAATTATCTGTTAATCATTAGATTAACTTTAAGAAACATTAAACAAATTATCTCAGGTTTTTAGCTATGTGAATATATGAAGAGTTTATTTGCAAAAACAGATAACAAAAAAAGTATCTGTTTTTGCATCTGTATCCATACAATCACTGTCTATATGATTTCTGAAATCATTCCGTCACAAACCCACTGGCGCTTAGTTTTCATTTCTAAAAGTTTGCATAAACACAGACACTGCTTGCATTTTCTATGCTTTTTCTCAATACAGCGACATTGCACTGCACAAACGATCCAATCTTTAGGCTTCGGTAGAATCAGGAAATTAAAGAAAAAATATCTACAATGGATAATGGGGCACTGACATGTCAAATGCTTGCTTATTAATCAAAGTCAAGCCAGTGTTGCTACTCAAACAGCAAAAAGTATTCAGCATCAGGGTTTGATACTTGATAGTGTGATGCCAAGTGAACTGGGCACATCGATCACAATGATAATGCTTTAGTAGACACTTTCTCTCAGCTCCCTGTCATACAAACTTGTCTCAAAATGCCTGAAAATAAAGAAGACAAAAAACAACGGCTTGTTTATTAAAGTTACTGTGCGTATTTTTCTGTGTTGAATTTTTTTCGTTCTACACCTTTATGGGCAGAGAGAGTGGACACAAGAATGCTACTAAAAAAAAAACACTACTAGACTGATTTCTCTAAAAAAACCCTGGTGCTTATAAAACCACATGCAGGGAAATGCGGGTATAGGGCCATAATAAATGAAAGAAATCTAAAAACAAGCATTATTTTTTGCAATTTCAATTATGCTGCTTTGTCAAAGAAATTACACACTTCAGAAAAAAGCACACCAAATATATACTTTCATTGAACGACTGACTGACTTAATGAGTAGAAAACTGACATTTCTGGCCTACTTTTAATTGGAGTTAGATCATTGCCATGTATGAAATCCTCATCTTCATTTTTTTCCCCAAACTCTGTTTGATGTAAAGAACAGATGCATACACAATTCTCTTTCGTTCTTCCCCCATCTATCTCTTTCCTGTCTCCCGTTTTTCTATCTGGCATCATTAACCATGGCATGGCTCAATGCGATAGACGTTTCCCTCTTCTGTTTTCCCTCTCTCTTGCATTGAAGCAAGAAACATGTTGCAGAACCGTGGGACATTAAACATCTGGATATCAATCTGCTTGATGCTTTTGGTTTGACAGAGGACGTTTCTCACAATGGTTCTTCTCATCAAAAGTGCGATAATAACAGATTTCGTTGAAGCATGTTTAGCCTGTTTATGTAACGAAAAGCTTGTCCTATAAAAGAGTTTATGGCCTCTTTAATGCCTCAACTTCTCATTCTAAGCGGATCAGACACACTTACATAAAACATGCTACTGAATTAGAGATTGGGTGGTAACACGTTAGAATAGATTGTTAACTTGTTAACTATTAACTACCAATTTTCCCCTCAATAAATTCTTAGTTTGCTGCGTATTAATAGTTAGTTAGGTAGATTAGGTATGCCAATAGTGTAACTGTAAAATAAAGTGTTATCTTTCTCGTCCAATCGGTAACAATTTATTTTACGGTTACACCTATTAGTTGCATATTAGCATGCAAATTATTCTACATGACCTTATTCTACATTCCTAATCCTACCCAATATCTACAATGAACAACTTCCTTACTAACTATTAATAAGCAGCAAATTAATAATTTATCGAGGGAAAATCGTATTTAATAATTAACAACTGTTACCTATTCTATTCTATTCTATTCTATTCTATTCTATTCTAGTGCACTTACTAAAACTGCACTATATATGTGCATCAGCTGACGGCCCAATAAGAAATGGATACTGATACATAAATACAAAAATGCATTTCTGTATTTATCTCTCTCTTTCCTTTTGTTTACACCTCCGGCTTCACTATTTAATACCCACCCTTACAAATTTTAGTGCACTGGCTTCTCAATAAACATGAATGCGACTGAAAAAAACGAGCGGAGAGTGGAGATATCTTTCAGGAGATGTGTTTATGCACCCACGTAACTATCTCCGTTTTCAAGTGAAGCAACACTTCATGAACTATCACCAGATTTGAAATTATGACCATGTTTCTGTATGTCACTGGGCTTTGCGAAGCGCAAGACATTTGATGTGAGGGGATTTTGTGCTGAAGCAATCAAATGTAAACCCTGACGCGTTTGAGTCACGGGATATAAACCCCACACCCCGCCTACCCATTTCGTGAGCCGTGGGTCTGGAAACCATGCGTGAAAGTGAAATGACTGGTGAGCGTGCTACAGTCCTTTTTTGCATAACGTATTCCGCAGACTGAGCGTGATGGCTTTCTCTTCATTTCACTCAGACACTGAACTCCCACACATGACCTTTCGGTGCAATATCTGAACCTCGCTCTCCCACTCTCTATGCTTTGGTAAAGTTCTCTTTCTATTTAAACGGCTGCTAAAAACATCTAAGAGATAGGCCGCTCAGGACATTGAAACTCTGTATATTGATTTGGTAATAAAACATATTCCTGGTAGCTTTCTGTACAGCTCAAGCCTGAATTCAATATCAAGGTTTTTCGAATAGACAAAAAGCAAGGAATCAAAGTTCAGGATTTTTTTTTTCATCTTACTACTTTCCTGCATGAACTGGCAATCAAATCTGAAATCCCAGAAATAGTTCTTTGTATTCGGCTAAGAACATGGCGGCTACATATCAATTTAGAGCCCGAAATGGATTGGAAATTTCTTGCGGTAGGAAAAATAACATACCGCAGCATCCTCCTTGCAAACATTTGAAAAATGAATGGCGTTCTGGGAGGCTGACAGGTAAGAGATTGGTATGTGGGCTACATAGCATGGATCAAAGAGAGTTTTTCTGCTCAATAATTCAGCAGACGTGGTGCACCATGAACACACACCTAGAATATCCACCTTTCCTGATTCAGATGAATCGACATTCGCTGCTCGAGCCAACCCGATGACACATCCCCTTAAATATCCCAGAGGGAAGGAGGCAAGGTCCCTTGTACATTTAAAAGTCTCTTTAAAATTCCTCCCGTGGGCAGCCCGGAAGGATTTGTCACGTTCGAAACCCCGGCCCCCCAAACTCCCTGTTTAATGAATGTTCTTTATAATACTAAATTGAATAAATGATGATCGTGCCCTCGTTAAGTCCCCTGGGCTTGATTGAGTCATCTGAATTCAGTCCTAATGACAAAAAGCAATTTCTGAAATCTTCCTCCCACTCGTTAGTTGTAGAATTACAGCGAGTGCGGGCTGAATGGGGGAAGATGGCTAGCACGTGAGGAACGTGCTCTTTCTGCAGATAGCATGTTGGAGATAAATGCAGCGTTTCTAGGGCAGGTTCAGAGCGACTTCTGCCGTTTTCTGGCGAACTTTGCCGTCCTGGGAGAGGTTGTATCACAGCCTCTTTCAAAAGAGCAAATGGAGTCAGGCGAGGGATTAGCACAAGTGCCACGGAGCAATTCTTTACAAGCAGTGACACTATTAACTACATCTCTCTCTCTATCTCTTTTTTTGCAGTAGTATGAGAGTGGTCTTAAAATAGTGCAGTTTTTCCAGTAACACAATACTCTTTGCAACAAACTATTATATTGTCACACAGGAACAACCAGATTTCTTGTTGCATTAAAAAAAATGTCTGTTATATAAATTCAACAGAAGCATAAAAATCACAGAGCATAAAAAATGCCACCGTGGAAAATTTCACATAGAGCAATGAAAAGTTATTGAAATTAAAATCAGACTCATTGAAAACTCAAGGAAACTTTTTAACTGGTTACAGTATTCTCAAAAATATTTCATACAGTCTAGACTAGAGCAGAAATTGGTCTTTGTACGTGCAACCGCTATAAAAAGTGATTTGTAAAAACCCTCATCCAGTAGAAAAGTCATGGCCAAAAGTTGTAGGAACCCTATAATTAATTCAAAGTCTCACTGTGGTCCAAAAATATGCCTCTGCTTAGATTATAATGTTGAATAGTCAAATATTTAAATGAAGATGTAGTTGCTTCTGTTAGTAGCCTTTAGTGTAACAACTTTTTCAAAAGACTAGCATGCTTTAGTCTAACAATTTTAAATTAGCTTATTGCAAAAAACTGATTTGCACAATATTAACTACGGCAGACTCAAACAGAGATGGTGCATTTAAGGTGTATTTGAATCAGTTTGTGCTCCCTGAGAATCGAACTGTTACTACAGGGTTGCTAGTGGCACATCAGCTGAGCTACAGAAACCACTTTAGATGCAGTGAATGTTCAAAATACAGCGTAATGCTCTTTTACATCAGAGACTGGATCCTTCATTAGCTTTTCTCTGCATTGCCGTTTTTCATTTTGGGATTCGGCATAATGAAACAGACAACGTTAGAATAACAAATGTACTATTAATTTCAAGTTATTTGAAGTTACTCACATGTGCGACCGGCAAAGTATGAAAACTCAAATTGAGAGAGAGAAAATAAAACGCAACAAATCAAATCAGATTTCAAAAAAAACTCTTGGAGCTCATTGAAATGCGTGACTGAAGCCCAAAAAGTAAGTTTCTTTTCTATAGGCCTCTCTGGACTCAACTAAAGTGTCTTGATGGCCCTCTCTTATTTCCTGCCCATCAGTAATGGCTTTTTTTTTTCTTGATTTTATAGTATTGCACTCTCGTTTTACGACTTCTTATTGGCACTGTCTGCTCTTGCTATGAGAACCCGAGGCATTCAAGCAGGCTATGAGAGTCAAGAGCTGTGTGAGGTGGTTGATGAGCTGGTCAACGGGTGCAGTCTGATGAGTGTACTGTTCTCCAACCTACAGGCCACCTCGAGCTTCCTACAGGCTGCTTCGATAACTAAAGCACTGTGGTCAGGTATTCTCACTGCAGTCAAGCTGGTCGAATTTGTCTTTTGTGTCCTTTAGTGCTGCTATTGTCTGCCACGCACCTGATATTTGGGTTTCATTTGTGGTGGCACTTGTGTTTGCAACTTGCAAAGTTCTTTACAAAGTGGTTAACTGGAAAGCGGTCTGCTATTCAACAGTGTATGGATGTGTTTGTGGGTGAGCATGTGTCTTTATGAAGGGTTTCTGATTACATATTGTGCTAGACCTATCACACTCAATAATTCAGCATACAAGCTCTTGTCCGACTACATGGAGACCAGGGCTGCTGTTTAGCTTCATTGTCTTCCGTCCAAAGACAGACGGATACAATTCACCAGGATGAATCATCTTCCTGCCAGCATGCTAAAGCATGAGCAATGCACCAAAAAAGAAAACGTGAGAAGCCAAAGTAGAGGATTTATTGAGAAAAGAAATAGCTGCTGATTTTTTTTAGTGTAATGGTTGAAACTTATTGCTTTGGCAGACCATTCAAGACGTTTTAGGAAATAGTCGTGCGCATTTAGAAGATTAGTCACATCCTTTAAGGCCAAGGTTCAGAGCAATAAACAATAAAACTACATCACAGGAATGTGACCAAAACCTGGCAGATTGAAACAAATTATCCTATAGTAGATCGCTTTCAAAAGTGTCTATCAAACGTTTCCTCCCGCCGTAAATTTGACAGCAGTCTACTTCTGTCAGTTTTATAACACTCTGAATCATAACATAGTTTCTTATGTTTAACATCAAGGTGATAACCCAACAAACTGCCTCACTGTTCTCAAGGCGTTCTGTCTGTTTTGATCCTGGATGGTGTATCTCCTCAAAGCCCTGTCAGGATTGATGGAGATTCTCTCTCAATGATGGACAAATTCAAGAGCAGTGACGAGCTGAGAGAAGACCAGAGAAAAAGAAGACAGTTGTTTCACATGATCAGGTAACATTAGGAACTAAAGGAGGTCTGGAATCATTATAACAGTATATTAATATTTATATTTTTAACTTTTATATTTATTGGTAAGCCAAAAGGAATAATATTTCTGTATTGTCTTCTTTTTTCTCCTCCTAAAGGGCACACACAGTATTATTACCTTCAGGACCTTAAGGACTTATTTTAGGTACTAAAATGTACCTAAAAAAACCCTTAAGGCAATATGTACGTGCAAATGAGCACTAATGAACAAATGTACATTAGTACTAATGTAATAATAAACTTGTATATATATATATATATATATATATATATATATATATATACAAATACAAATAACTTTATATATTAGTAAACCACTAACATTATAGTAGTATATATTGGTGTCCTAAATACTACTTACAATTAAACTGTACACTTATATGTACCCTAAGGTAAAATTATGTATGTGTATTTGCATATTTGTACCTTAAATACTAATTAGTACCAAAATGCCCCTCTAGGTACAAACATGTATCCATTAAGAACTAAAACGTACCTTTTAGCCATATTTTAAAGCAAAAATATGTGTAGGTATTAGCACATTAGAAATTATAGTACTAAAACGTCCAGTTTGGTATTAATATGTACACTACAGCTAATTAGTGCTCAGTTACAATACTCATCTGTGCATTTATTTGGTTATATTTATTGGTATTTAATGATGACTTTAGGTAATAATATTGCTACTTAAGGTACAACTAAGAATATGTACAACATGCGTATTTTCATACTAAATACTAGTAGTAATAATGTGCACCCTTTAAGCATTAATATGATTATTAGCACTACTTACATGTATCCTAATACTAATATGCACCCTACAAGTGCAGTATAATTGAATTAGCCAAATAAATCAATAAACAAACATGCAATGCATAGAGGTTCGTGAATAGCAGTCAATGCAATTATATGACAATCTTCAGAGTTCTGTGCAAACGGTTTCAGCCTACTTACGAGTTACATTAACACAAAATGGAATATGTATGAAAAAAGAAGTCATGAATGACGTCTTTAAGATTGAGTTCCGGATGCTCAGGTTTAATATTTCTCAAGTGAAAGCTGGAGTCAGTCAAATACTCTTACTCTTAAATCCCATTAGAAACAGACGAAACTGTCTGTTCCACACAGGCTACTTTAATATGGATCCTAGCATGAATTGGAAAGGAATATGGAGCAGTGGCTGGATTTTGAAATATGGATTTTGTTCTTCCCTACTTTTTCTTTTTCTTCCCCTGCTTCTTCCTTTCTCTGACTGGGTATGGGTAGCATGAAGAGGAGTTCCATCTATATAAATGAAGCGGCAATGGAACATGAGGGGGTGATTCAGCTAGACTGATATTCGAAATCTAAACCAGCTCTATTCCAACATACTGAAACACGTCTTATTTGACTCTTGAAAGCTCTGCTTCATTTTACTGTAATTCCTCAGGTCCTGTAGTGAGATTAATGGCCAACAGTGCTGTACGTACCCATAATCGCTAGTTTTGTAATCGCAACCTCTTCGAGATAATACACAGAATACATGTCATTCGAAGGAAAGTGTCCACAATCCATGTGCTGCAGGTATGGAAAAAAAATCCCTGACACGATTAAGTGTAAAATGAATGTACGTAGAGCATTTGTAAGGACAGAAATGGAAAAGCTATACTGATTACACTCACTAGGGAAGCTGCTCAGACTGAATACAGGAAGTAATCATAGAGCCGACCGATATCAGGAGTTTATCACGAGGAGAATAAAGAGAAAGACTGAAAGATGAGCCACATCGCCAGGGCTGCAGTCATGCGGATCTTTTGTCAACGTGATCGATTTCTCTGTCTCCCCTGAAAGTTGTTTTTATTTTGAGACATAGAGAGAGAAAGAAAGGGAGAGGGGAGCGACAGTGCAGAAGAGAAAATAACCATCTGAGTGAAAAGACGAGAGGAATGGAGAAGGATGAAGAGAGACAGCCATCTGCACAGATACAGCCCAAATCAAATTGCATGAATTCACCACTGCATTCTCAGAGGAAGACGAACAGGAGATGAAGAGTGGAGTGCGCCAATAACTGCATGATGTAGACAAATAAAAAAATAATAATGTCAGAAGACCGGGGAAAAAAAAAGAGAGGAAACCTGTTGCTTTTGTGAGGTTTTATGTTCTCTGATTTCAAATAGCAAAAAAAACCCAAAAACACGTTAGTGATGTTTTGTCAAATTATCTCATGCAAATGCATAAAGCAGCCCCAAAAGTATTTTAACACTTAAGGCGAAGTTATAAATGTGTGAATTTTGTCTTTGTGCAAATTAACAAAATGTCAAACTGAGTGGCAATCCATACAAAAATAGGTTTGTTAGGTTAAAATTCTTTTGGAACCCCCACTTTTTAATTGAGTGCACACACATAAATAAATAAATAAATAAATAAATAAATATATATACACACACACACTAGCATTTAAAAGTTTGGAAACTGTAAGATTCTTATGTTTATCAAGGCTGAATTTATTTGATCGAAAATAGAAAAAACTTTGTGATATATATTTTACCATTTGAAATAATGGGTTTCTATTTTAAAATTATTTAAAATATAATTTATTTCTGTGATGCAAAGCTGAATTCCCATCAGTCATTACTCCAGTCTAAAGTGTCACATGATATATATATACACACACATACAAATATATACACTGTAAATAAGATTTTTGAATGTTTTTTTTATTTTTGCCTATAATATTTTGTGAATATAATACTAAATTTACAATAAATAAAAATAAAAATAAAATCCTTATTTGATAAGAGAGGATTGATCTGCTAGAAATGCAAAACGAACTTTGAACCAATCAGTTCAAACTAACTTAAAAAAAAAGCATAATTTGCCAATTGGTTTGAAATTTTCTATCTAGGCAATGGAATGAATCAATTTTTAAATGTGACTTAAGTACAGCGTGTGCCTTAAAGGCTAATTAATGTTAAGAAAGCAATAAGACAGTCATCCAGTGCTGCGTCAGAGCATTTGAATAGAACTTTACAAACTGAAACGGCATGAATCGCATTCACACACGCTCCAGCAAGTCCTTTTCCCAACCGTGAGGAGGGGAACAGAATGGTGTAGAAATGAGATAATTAGGAAGAAAATTAATATTAATGGGTGCTAAGAATTGAATCACAAATGCAATTACTGCATTAGCTTTGCAATTAAAATAGCTGGCCGCTGAATAGCTGAATACTCATGGAATTATGGGAGTTTTTCCACATATCAACAATGACATTAATTTCCCAAAGTCAGCACAATGGGCCAACAGTACAAATAGAGCCTTTATGTATTCCCTAGCAGAGTCCAACTGTATTCTCCAGGCATGAGACTTTCTTTTTCTATCCCTCTATAAAAGCGCAAGGACCCCAGAGACAGTGGCACAGGCTAATGACTGCTTTCAGTCCAATCACGCTGTGTCTATTGAAAAGCACAATGGACAAATCCCTGGGTACAAGCTAAGAGGTGGGGCAGCGGCGTAAAAAGGGGGGCCGAGTAATTAGAGAGACAACCTCTACACGACTGCAGGAGAAGCGTTGTGCTGCTTCTGCACTTTTTCTACCGTGCTAGCCGCAGCCATCTTTTCACTCTGCCTCTTTCTCTCCACTCCATGCTCTTATAAACACATACGCACGCATAGCATGAAGAATGGATGCTGGGAGAAATGTCAAGCGAGCTGGCGAGGCAGGGAGGGATAGGGAATAAAGAAGGAGCTAGAGATGCAGATGAGAGAGGGACTTAATAAGGGGATGGAGCGAATCATGGCTATCATAATGATGTCACTGCTTAATGGGGTGTTAGTTTAGCATTATAAGCCTCCAAATGGCTTCTAGTATCTCTTGGGTGAAATTTATAGCTTTTCGAGGTACAAAATAAAAAGTGTTTTCACAACAAACCTTACGATAAGGACTAGATTGGGAACGACTTATTAGCTACTACGAAGTGTGTTCATTACTATTCAGAAGTTTGAAATGTCAGCACGATTATTTTATTTTTCCATCAAGGATGTGTTAAATTGATCCAAAGTGACAGTGAAAACATTCATAACTTTCCATTCACAAACCTTTCTGAGCAGCGCAACGTTTTTTTCTCAAAATGTATAATAACAAGAAGGAATGATTACCACAGGAATTTGTGTATATTTGATTAAAATACAAAACAATTATTTTAAAATATACATAACCTTTTAACATTAGTGTATTTACTTAAGTAGACGCAATAAGCAATGTACATGTAAGCAAAAATATATATATTTTGCTTTCTGAATTCTTTATAAAATCCGATTAAATAATGAGTCAGCAACTATTATTTTCAGTTCATCCATCATACTGGAAAAGGTCGAGTCGAGTGCAATTTATTACAGGTTACAGCGCTCCCTGTAGTGTGATCTGTGTTATACTAATAATTTTGGAAAATAAATTTGGGTCATTCATGTACTGAATGCATACACATAGACAATTAGCATACTACACAGACTACATTCAAAAAATATGCTTCAAATGTCCACACATGAAAAGAACAGACCATGTTAGAAACCTCTAACATGAAACATATTGCATACAAATGTGAGAAATGAGTGGGCGGTAGAACATGAGGAAGGTCAGTGACAAGCGTTCGGAGAGCAACTTTCTCACAGGCTAAATTACCACACAATACCTTCTTAGCGTAATAGAAACGATCAGTCCACAACATTCTCATTACAATATTTTTCTCTAAGTTAAAATTACGCACACCCACACACAAATGCTCACAAACGCAAGCGGACCACTGCATCAAGCCATTTAGAGCAGGTTCTTGAAGCTGAAATCATGTGGGCCCACATTCAAGGAAGTTCGGTGCTCAGTGAGTGAACTTTCTAACACTTGAGCTAAGTTTCACATTACAAGCAACCTACTATACATCTTGCTTATTTAACGGCAGAGTTATTCAAGGCCAGCGTGAGAAATAACGATCATTCAGACTCTCCACTCAAGTGAATATGTTACCCTCTGACCCATGCTTTTACTGGCTCTGATTAAGTTAGGCGGTAATAGAAGAGCCCCACCAGGACACTTACACTAGCTGTAATGCTATAGGCTATGTATGACTGCCAGTTTTAGTCAAGGAGCATTCCATGAGATCTAATTATGCTTCTACCACACTGGATTTTTCGCTTGAGGTAGAGACGTGTAATCACATAGCAAGCAGCTTAGATTAGAGCTTGATGTCTCCTTTGTGTGGGTGATCGCCCTCAGATATCTCGACTCCAGTCAAAACAGAATAACTAAACTTCTGTCTTTCATTGGTATGCCCAAGGAGTTTGCAGCAAACCTGTTTAGATTGCATATATGACAAAATTGCATAAACATTTCGGCCAAGTCTTTGTTCTCGCAGCCTGTCCTTAAAGGAACACTATCCTTCAAAATGAAAATTCTGTTATCTGCTACTCATTCTCACGTCGTTCCAAAACCTGACGTTCTGGACACACACACTCACACACACAAAACACAGAGTGATTCATGCGATTCATCAAAATTTGAATCGTTAGTCACTGACAATCTTCACCTCACGTGAGCTGTTAAGAACGGCAAACAAATCACTGAACAAGTAATATGAACCTAGAAACTGGATCATTTAACTTTTCAAATGAATCGTTCCAAAGGAACTGATTCATTAGAATTTTTCATTCACAAATTTAGTCACTGTTACTTCTTTCAGAAAGTGGATGACTTCTTTGATGATTTGTGGTCTTTTCGCATTCCTAAAAATGTCCTTTTCATAGTAAAGGCATGGTAAAAATCTTCAAATATTCTGCTTAAATTAATAGTAAATAGTAAAAGTATACATGGTAAATGAAAAGTTTCATAACGTTGAATAAATTAAATAAGTGAATCCTATAATCTATTAGTTAATGCTCTTTGAAACATGACCTGTTATTTAGTTTACAATATGCGGAAAAACGAGCGGGTTAGTGTGATGTTGCAAACATGTCCAAGCTTTATACTGCAAACCATCTATTTCTTTTCTCTGAGCTCAGGTCCAGGTATCATCGAGCACCATTGTCAGGCGGAAGCAGCCATTAGAAGCATTAGCACACAGCCCTTTGCAGTTAGTTTTGTAAATCATCCATGCGACGACAAAGCCCCAGCTCTGCTCACCAAATAATAGGACACTGAGAATGTGAATACTAGAGCTGGCCAGGTGCACTGAGCTTCCCTATCTCCCCTCGGAGCTAATGGACCAATATGGGAGAATGGAAATTGATTCGAGCTAGTCAGTAAATTAAGAATTCACCGCTTTCATTTTGTGTGCGTGTGTTGGGGGGATGTGTTGTTTATTGGAATTCGAATTTTGCAGGTAATTGGGGATGTAGAAAATGTAAACAAGAATAAATGCTTCTTTGCTTTTATTCATGTCAATGAAACTCACTATTGTCCTTCAGTGCTGTGTGTCTCTAGACAATAGGCAGGGAAAGTGACAACTGTGTGATAAAGGGAATTAGACAGTAGAGCATACTAGAGGAACTAGAGAGAATAATAGGAATTCTGTTAATCATATATATATATATATATATATATATATATATATATATATATATATATATATATATATATATATATATATATATATATAAAAATAATAATAAAAATACTAATAAAGTAATAATAATAATATTTTATATATATATATATATTTGTTTCATATTTTTATAATTTCTAAAAAGATATTACATTATTTATTGCACACATACATTAACATACCTTGCATTAATAATATCATTAACTACTAGTAATATACTATATATATATATATATATATATATATATATATATATATATATATATATATATGTGTGTATATATATGTACTGGAAACTGTAAGATTTGTAATATTTTTGTAATATACATATACACACATACATTAATATATGTAATTTAGACCAAATACATTTTCAAGATGGATACAGCAGCAGATGCACACTATCAACTTTAATGCTGCCGTTTACTGGCAATTTACTGCGTGACACACAAGCCAAGCCCTCACTTTAGACAGGGTGAGTGCCAATGACACTTTTGTCCAGATCTTTTGTTTGTCAATTTCATTAAAATCGACTGAATAGTAAAACGTGTTGTTATTCTTAATAACATAATTTGCTCGTTACATAATTACACCTATGAGATTGGAAAGAGTATTGATTAATTCTGTGAGAAATAAGCACACATTTTGGGAGCTAAAAAATGGGTCAGGCTAGGCTCTCGCTGAACGAAATGCTCAGATGTGAATTTCAAATTTTTAAAACAACATGCAAATGCATGGATGTAATTCAAGGTTCTGTGTGTTACATCATGTCCTTGGTACTACAAGAAGTCTTCTATATTATAGAACCTGTTCAGAAATGCATAAAGGATGGGATTTTGACATGAAATATAAGCCTCAAAATTACGAATTCTCTATGTAAAGTAAAATCCAGAGAACTGAAAAGAAGCCATATATATGTTTTCTATAATTATTTCAGTACAGAATAATCTGCTTTGGCATAGTGCGGACTTGGCCTAGTATTGGCTGCAGCAGGTAATCTTTTATTGGCTGAAAATAGCCAACAAGCATAACGTGTCAGCGCCACACACCCACAGACCCAGGTCTGTAAAGCCAAACATTTAAGGCTAGAGGTGAGAAGGGTTATCAAAACTCTCCTCAAATGGATTCCATGCTTTTTCACAGGTTTTCTAATCTTTCCATATGGGTGGTTTAAAGTGATGTCCATGCGTCTGCGTGAGCATCGGTGGAAAGAGATTGTAGTAATCCATGGGTGTAATCTGAGGTACAAGTGGCCGTGAGGGAGTTTATGAGGACAGTCCGCAGAATGCTAAGGCCAGGCTGGAGTCTGAACGACAGATAACACAAACCTAAGCTTGTAGAACCCCAGAGAAGCTCAGGCATGGATAACACACCTCAAAGTACTGTGGAGGAGGATACTTTTTAGTGCAGGTTTCTAGAAAAACTCTTTATGAGAACACATCCTCTTCAACATTTGGAGTACCTGCTGCCATGCCAAGTATGTTTGAGTCTACCATTATAGTCCTCAATCACATGATTTCCTTTCGTATACACTGCTCTCTAAAATACTTGGTTCTGACTGGTCAATAATGACATTAAATCGCCAAATATACGGTGTAATGACCAATAAACTACATTCCACGATTATCATTTTCTTTTTGCACTGAATGATCTTAATACATGTCAGTGTATTTGGTTTGTCTTAAGATGCAGACCAGTAATGCTTTTTAATAAAGGATGTTTATAAAAATGACTTAAATGTACTAAGGGCTTAGCCCTGTCTATAAAACTAAGACTTTTGAAATTTAATTAATGCAGTTAATTTGTCTTAAGGCTAAAAAGCTTTATTGATTTTTTTTAACGTTTTCATTACAAGATGTTCTTGGTTGGCGGCGAACACAGCATTGATCAGGACCCTTACTGTACGTTATGCCTTACATCCAACCTAGCAGTGAACCCTGTAGATATGATAGTAAAGATCCCTCAAAGCCTCATTTCTCATCTTATCCTGGAGAATGTTAAGGAGAGGCTTTGTAGAAGCATTAGATGGATGAGAGATGTTGATACCCTGTGCCAATCTACCTCTGAGCCCCCTCCTCATCAACCCTTGACTCAGAGAGGGAGCACAAGTCCTCTCCTTACCTTAGAAGGGCTCTCAGCGGCAGACGCAGAAGAGCTGTCTGAAAGAAAGCTCTTGAAAATGTTCACCTGTGATACTGCTTTTTAACCTCTTAGGTTTCTCTGCGGTTCAAGAGACGTGGCGAGGAAAGCTCTGTCTTTCAGAAGTGCGAGGCCTGGGTAAAAGCTTCTGTGAGGAGACTTGAGAGAGGCTTGTTCTTTTATGTCTCGAAGGGACACAGTGAAACTTCAGTTGCGGAACTGTCTGTTCTGAGAGACAAAGCTTGCCAAGATCTTGAGTCTTTTCATTCATGGCTGAATGTTGTACTGTGCTACTAACAACCAAGCGTCATGTGTCAAAATATTCCATATGATCATTAAGCAAAGGCGATGGAAATGTCTTTCACCTTGAATAAAAAAAACCCCTTTAAGTCCTTTTATAACAGTTAGCTGTGAACCATAACCGCTACTGACCCTGACGAGAACTTGAGGGAAGGGTCCTCTGGAGTTTTCAGGCACGTTGATTGGTGGAATGACCCAGTCTCGCTTCTGTCGCCGCAGTCCATTGGACGAGCCTCGCTGGTGTTGTCGTGGAAACGTAATGAGTCTGGGATTTTGATAGTGGTTGTGGGAGGATCCGCCATAAATACCATCCCCAGCAAACTGTGGAAAACATATATGAACAATACATATTAAGCAGACCTTGACATTCTCAAAGACAGGATATTGAAAAGAAACTATAGAGAATGAAATGTGATACTATAAATAAGATCATGATGATACAAAAAGAAAACTATAAATTTTCATTTTCAAAATATAAAAAAAACTGAAAAACAAAAACAACAAAAAAAACCCAGTAATGAACAATGCTTTAATTAACACTAATTATTTTTTGTTTAAGCATTATTTATATACTATTATAGTATTTAATAGGGTTTTGTATTAGAATTTAATTTTTACCTTTTTACATTTTAATAAAAAAAATTTAATTTAAATTAAATGTAATTTTAAAAGATAAATTAAAATGAAAGTTATGTGCTGTTTTCTTTTATTATTTCAGTTTAGTTTTATTATAGTACTTCAAGTTTGTAATTTTTTTGTTTTATTTCAATTAACAATTTCTTTGTTGGTGTTTTAATTCAATTCATAATGGTGGTATAGGTAAGTCATGTTTGAGATTTATTTAAACAAAAAAAAATAATTTTGACTAAAATGAAAAGTGACTAAAATGAATGAATGAAAAAAAAACAATAAAGACTACAATACTACAATACAATAAGACTGCAAAATCTGTCAACACTCTTAAACTTTGAATATAAAGAATTTAGAACAAATAAAGATAACGCTTACGGGAGTCATAATAGAGCAATTAAATGCATAAAACAGCCAGGTCGAAGAGACAAAAACACCTAGGAGCACATACATTTAATCACTTATTATTTGTGAGGCAATGGTGCAAAATCGCCATGGAACAGTACGTGCACACCTGAGCCCTGAGTCAGGATCGTAAACATAGCTGTGGGGTTTCTGCTAAAACGACCAATCAAAATGACAAATCACGTCAAGGCCTCTGTAAACCAGCCCTTATAACACAGCAATACCACAGTGACGCATACCATGACATTTCCTCATGGGTGCCCAATGAAAAAGATTGATGAAATACCACATCAATAATTTAGACAAGAAAAACTAGAGCTGCCGCTGACCCTCACTTGATTCATCCAAAGGCCAAGGAAAAGGGCTGAAGCGACCAATCAAACAAGCACTGTTTGTCACAGGGGCTGACTGTGTGTGTGTGTGGAAGGGGACTGTCCTGCGGCTCATTTAGTGTCTTTAGCGCTCATCTCTGAATTGTCAGCTTTTCATGTAATCCTGTGTTGCCATTTCTTCCCCTGACACCTCGACGTTTGTGGCACTGCATTTTCGAGCCGAGACGCTTACGCCAAATCCCAGTCTTCTATCTCTCTCTCTCGGCCTGTCTCGCGTCCCCCCGGCGGGGGTTGCCAACTCAAGCATGCGTAGGCAGGTCAGCCTATCAATGTCTCACAAACATGGTTTGTCGGCAGAAGAGCTCGAACAGATGTGGGGCAAATCTGAGCAAACATATTGTATTTTTTCCCTCTTTTGTTTTAATTTTTCACAGCTTGATGGCTCTGGCTGCAGGGGCTCGGAAAATGGAGGGATTGTAGCGGAGGGAGGGAGCCGTGAACGAGCGAGGAGGGCAGCTGTGAGGCGCTGATAAAATCACTTCCGCCTCAGCTCTACTCATCCACGAAGCTCACAGGTACCCGCTGCTGCAATACAGAGAGGCTGCGACGAGACCTTTCGGGGGGCGGCAGGTGGAATTACTGTGCATAAGAGGGTGAAATAGAGGAAGAAGAGATTGGAGAATGTAAAGAGATTGAGGAGAAATCAAGTTGAGCAGTGAGGGCTAAATAATCCTCACAGACAAAGGACAGATTATAAGAAGGCATTCGAAGCTCCTGTGTCTAAACTTGCATCGATGGTTCCATGAAGTAAGTAAATGCTGACGACGGGCCACTGAATTACTGAAAAATGGTGCACGTCCGAGGTGGTAATATGGGCAAAATATCTTTTAAAATTGTTCATGTTAAAAAAAAACAAGTCTCCGTTGGTGTTGCTAAAACATAATTTTAGAACAAGTAATGAGGGCTTGAACAATTAATATGCAGATTAATGCAGTTACTAGAGAAAGTGAAACATTAAGCATGCGTAAATTACTTTAACTGTATTACTAACAGTGAAACTGTAAGTTTAACTGCTTCAAAAACTGATGTTCCAGCTTTGCTACTGAGAAATGCAGGATAGCTTTTAATGTGCAAACTATTTTATTGCAAAGTCAATTGAATAATATTTTAACTATTAAAATGTTCTTTATACAAAAACAAACGTTTTTTAAAAGAACTGTCAACTGAAAGGTTCTTTAGGGAAACTAAAATGGTTCTTGTATTTTATATATTTAAGAGCATGCCCAGTCAGCAACGTCACCTTCGGGAGGACGCATTGAGATATGGTGTGAATAGCCGAATACGTTTAAACACAGACAAAAGCCTAATCTCTCCCTTCACAGATCTGTTCATTAAAGTGGGGTTTTCATCTTCTCGATCTGTCTCTCGCTCCATCTCTAACATTTTTTTTGCCTGCTGACAAACAGGACATTGGAAGCTGTGATAAAGACCTTGATTTATCAAATAGCTCTCACTGGCGCTGCAGAAGCATTCCTCCGAATGTGCAGCCAACAGCACAGGAAAATCCAGGCTGGTCTGATTCAGCATAGCATGGCGACGCCAATGAAAGGCACAGACTTACAACAGCATGCCTAATGAAAATGTTTATTCCTGTGGTAGGGCAACAAGCAATGCACCCATTACAACAGACAGAGAGGAAAGAATAAACTAGAACAAGCATGTTGTGTTGTGGGACGGCGCATGGCAGATGTAGGGAATGTGCTGCTACGTATGTGTGTGTGTGTGTGTGTGTGGGCGCATTCGGGAGTCAGCATGTGTGAAATGGCTGCCTGGATTGCCCTGAGCTCCCGTAGCTCCAGAAGAACCAGCCCTGCCAGCTGGCTCCCCATCCCTCCCCGCTGAGAAGAAACCCGTTTGGGCATCAGTCAGCCTGCAGCTCTGCAGCAGACATCTGGAGGTTATTGTTCTATAGGGCCGCACTGCACTGCTTGCAACCCTGTCTGGAGTTTTTCCATTACATGCCAGTATGTGCAAATTCCCCATTAGGCAGCAGTCATTTGCTACTTTCTTCGCACCAGACCTTGCCGTCGAGAGAAAACGGATATGTACCTAGGTTTTTACTGAAGCTCCATTATTAAAAAGGTGAGAAGAAAGAATTACTCTGGGTTTATAATAAGTGCTACAAAAACGCTTCACTAATCGTGTCAGCTAGGTGGCATTAGGCTCTTATTTATAACAAATACACCGCTACTGAATCTACAGGATGAAATCATGAATGCCGCACACATGAAAAGTGAAGCCAAAACATTTAGATCGCCATCTGGTGGCTAGCAGGGGTGTAGCCATAAGTCCCAACCTCTCAATTTAAACGAATAGGATACAAACTAAACAACCAAATTACATTTTAAATTATTTTTCCTCGAAGAGTGTTTCTATCATTTTAAGCAGTTCTTATCACATTGATTTATGTTCACGTCTTCGTTTTTCAAATAAGTTTGCTTTTAATTAGTTATTTGAGCTCGCAATTGGGTCTGTGGTAGTTTGGGCAGGACTAGTGTTCACTACTGCATAACTCTAGCTCTGAATAATATCATCAGTGCAAGATGATGGGGCCATATTGGGAATGGACTTCACTTTTTTATAGTGGATGGAAGATGAAATGTGTCACCGTCTTTATTAGTCTATGGATGAAACATACAGTGTTAGTGCAGTTTTATTCCCAAACTAATTAGTCTTACGAACTGCTTCTTTTTAGTGAATGAATGACATAGAACATAACCAGTATCAGTCAGTTTTTTATGGGGAGGTTATATGATATTGAAGCAAAAAAATAATTATGGTGGAACATCAACTTGACTCTTTTGAGCCAGCACAAATTCAAAAACATACAGCGTGAACAGTGTAGTTTGCTTCTTAAACAAATTAGTCTTAGGGGATGAAATTAGTGAACTCCAGTTCCCAAATGATTGAGCTGTTTTTTTTAAGTCATTCAAAAACAAGAAATGTAATGTGTGAACTCCAATTGTAATTTTAATCTGATTGCTGAACAAATGACTTCTTTTGGTTGCTACTTGTTTTCAGCCAATCAAAAATACAAAATGTGACTAGTGCTGCCAGATTCCTGTACAAATGGCTTTTTCGTGTTTGATTCTCTTTAAGCCAATCAAATGTCTCATACAGTGCAGCTAGTGTAATATTCGACCTGTGAAGAACATAAACAACATATTGCGTTATTTTGTGCTTAAAGCTTGTAAGACTTAAAATTAGTTCGTTTCTGACTCTTTGTTCATATGAATTTATATAGTTGAAAGGAAAACAGACCTAATGGCTGCTGAACATAATTCCCAGCACACATGAATACCAAACTCCAGCTTAGGGGCAGATGAGGCTCATATTGAGCTAAATGCCAGCCAAAGAACAGTCCTGGGTATTTTTAGACCTGTACCATCCAAAAGCATAGAAACTTTGCTCAATAAAACATGTTGGGGGACAAAGAAACTGCACTGTTGTGCTGAACTCTAAAGCATTGGCTGGAACTTGTCAACCCAGAAGGAGATACAACAGAATATACTAGAATAAAAGCTGCATATGGATAAAACAAATACAAGCCACACTATCCAGGCAAATGCCATGCAAGTTTATAATGAACTACACGTAACCTACTGACATTTACGCGCAGCAGAGGCACGAAGAATTGCACTGAGGGATATCTTTGTTGATACACATTTGATAATAGCTAGCTTCCGTATCAACGTCTTTCATCTACGTTACTTCAAAGTAACAAAAGACTTACTTACTTTGTAAATGAGATGCCTTATTTTTAATTACATTTATGGCAAATGAGTCTTTGCAGTGCATATGTGTGTGTGTGTGTGTGTGTGTGTGGGCATTTCTGTATGTGAGTGTGTTCATTTAAGTGCTAATTTCTATGTTAATTTTCCTAAGTGCTGCCTCTAAATATATCTGTCTTTCAAGTCAAGAGGGCAAAACAGATTAAATAAATATATAGAAAATTGAGAAAGGAATGCCTATTATAACAATTTCTGTCAGATGCATGGAACCCTTCACTAAAACGGTACTATGATGGTAAATCCATGGTACTTTTATTACATGCCATTATTATTGCATTCAAATTCCATGGTATTTTTTGCTTGGCCATGATGCAGAAAACAAAAAACATTAAACCGTAGTAGACAGTAGACTGGACGCCTGCCAAAATGTTAAGGTTCATAATTTGTTCCCTTACTTTGTCAGATTGTTCCTACGCCCATGCTATTTGATACTTCATTGAGTTACTTGAGGATAATTAGTTCATGAAAATCTCATCTGTCTGGAATTCGAGACAAGATAGATGAAATTTGTAAATAGATGAAACACGTATTAATGTTGAAATACTCTGAGAGCTAAACTTAATTTTTATTTTGATAATTTTTTCATTAATTATTTATGGTCTCAACTAGGTCAGAGAGTTGCAAAGAGTCACATTTCCCAGAACACCCAGTATCTTCTTGCTTCGTGTGTGTGCGCACACATGTGCGTTTGTCCTTCAGTAACCTGCCGTAACCGGCAAGGAGACATTTCTCTAAATGGTCGTGCAGAAGGAGAGGACATGTGTGGGGTTAGGGACACGGGGATAGGGCTCGCCAGACCAGACTCCAGGATCCCTAGAGGACCTGCATTCCTGCTTCTCTGCTTGGCATTTCTAGGTCACTTTGGATGCAGAAACAGTCCGATGCCAGTGGGAAAGACATCTATATAAAGCCTGTACACCTCATCTGCTCTACACCAGAGCACAGGACATGAGCATGACAGCCACATGTATTAAAAGTTTAATGATACTTGCCAAGCAGGACACATCGTGGCAGAATTGCGCGGGTGTGAAGAGGTGGGAGGGGGGCAACTTGGATGAAATATTACTCCTTTCATCTTTTGTATAAAAATTACATTTGAGCATTCACTTTCATAATCAGATCATGACTTTTGGTACGTTGCCAAGGGCTTGTGCAAACCCTTTAAATGCGATCCACACGTGACAGTGTCGCCTGTGCATACATGCACGCGAGAGAGAACCGAAATGTAATCAATTTAAAAGCTATAACTACTTTTCAAAATCTGATGATTGCTTAAATGTAATAACATTGTGCCGTGTTATTGAATCTCGTTCTTGCTTGTGCTATATGGGCAAATAATTACAGTGAGACGGCACATCATCTCCCCCACGACCCCCCTAAAACCATGAACTCAATCAATGTACATTATTTCATGCACTCCATTACTGAGCTGCTAGATTCACCCACGGCTTTTTACAATACCCACTAAATACAAAAACAAAATAAAAAGTAAAATGCAAATTAAAAAACTGTATACATGCTACCATTAAAATGCTTGGGTCTTAAGATTTTGTAAGGTTTTTGAAAAAACTATGCTATGTTCAACATGCATTATTTGATCAACAATTCAGTAAAAAAAATGATAAAATCTATAAAATTGTTACAAATAATATTTTTTTTATAAATAACATTTTTAGAATAATATTTGACTTAAATGACACATAATTTGTACTTGCCTGGTTAACGGGAGGTGATAGCAGGTGTCCAGCGAGGGCCAGTTTAACAGTGGTCTCCCAGATATAGTTGCCCGCTCTGTCTCTGGCTGTCACCATGAACTGGATAGGTTCAGTTAGATTCGTCACATGTTGCCCTGCGTAAAGAGAGCCATCCCGCCGAATGCTGAACTTTGGGTCACTGCTTTCGAAAGATACCTCCTCTATTTGTTGACAGGTTTCGAACTTCACTGCAAGAAAAGACAGAAAGAGAGGGTAGAGGGTAAGAAAAACGTTAATTAATAACAATGAAACTCTTTGCTACCACACGCAACCACAAAAAACTGTTCAAAAATACTATTATTTCTGGGAAAAATGTTTTATTGCTAATGCCCACACATTTGTCATTGTCTATCCCCCCTACTAAGCTAAACTGCTTATTAAATAAAACATTGTGGTTATATAGAGTATGAACGTATTGTTGTTATTGCATTTAAGGTGGACAAGGTGTTATTGATTAACACTTTATTCAGCCACATACAAGTCAATAATGGAATAAATGAAATGAATCATATATGTAATAAACGATGGGCTATGGCTAAATCCAATAATATAAGCAATGCGCCAAACATAAAATACCATTTGTCGATGATGTTTATAGTATATACAAAAAAAGGATTCTCTTAATAAACAACAAAATTCAGTTTCTCTTAAAAGAAGTGAAGATAGCAAACAGAATGAGTGAGTCATATGCTTTCTCCCGCTATGCTTGCTGGGGAAGGGTTCTGGTCAACAATAGCAGATGGTCCATTCAGTTACACCTGAGGGAAAGTTCCACAGCTTCAGCTCTACTTAAAGTGAGCAAGCAAGTGAGAGAGAGAGCCATGTGCCATGTCTAGATTAATCACAGTTTAAAAATTAGAGCTCTATTTCACATTTACCACAAGTTCAAGCGTAAAACTTTAGTAGACCACTTCTGCTCTAAGTATATGGGGAACCAGGCACTACTTTTCACAAATAGTACACATTTCTCCAGGTTAAAGGAATAGATCTCCGGAAAATGTGGTGAGATTTGGTGCATATTTTCTCACCCTCAGGCGAATCTGTAGCAGATTTGGATAAATTTAGCATTACATCATTTGCACATTGGATCCTCTAAAGTGAATGACAGTCAAAACTGCTGAATAACGCGTCACAAAAATCCACACAGTCCATACATTAACATTTTGCGAAAACTTAAAAGCTGCGTGTTTGTTATTTGTGGATTATTGTGATGTTTAAATCATTCTGACGGCACCCATTCATCGCAGAGGACTGATTGATGAGCAAGTGATGTGATGCTTTCTACATCTTGCACGGCCCATTTTAAGCAAATATTTATTTTGTGATGAACTATTCATTTAAGTTCAATTTTGAAAATGAACTTGTAAAGACAAAACAATTAAAGCTATTTTGGTAACAGTATAGAATAGGTAACATTTGTTAACTATTAACTACAACTATTTTTTCCTCAATAAAATCTTAATTTGCTACTTATTAATAGTTAGAAAGATAGTTTAGGTATTGGGTATGACTAGGTATGTAGAATAAGGCATAAATATGTGCTTAAATAGCACTATAAATGGCTAATATTCTAATAATATGCATGCAAATAAAGTTACCTTTTTTTCTATAAATGTCCACTGATCATTTTGCACTCCAGTAAAATGAATTGCATTGTCCTGCTAATACAGAGTTTCAAATTTCATATAAACAGCATTTAAAACATATTTGACCGACTATAGCTACAGTTTCTACAATAAAGCAAAAATAGTATACTTGTTTTGACTAAGGCATTTTAAACCAAAACCGCTAGAACACATTTTTGTTTTTTAGATGTAACATTATGACAACTAGCCCCAGTCTCATCTATTCATTAGTGACACTTCAGGTGCATATTGTTCTGGCAGTGTTCAGTCTTTGCAGACTTCCAGTAGTAGAGGGTCAAAGCATGCCAAATAGATCTGAGTGCCGCTTCTCTCATCTCTTTCTTCCCTCAGGATTGAAAAGAAAGAAAGATGGAACTAAAATCACTTCCTTCTGATTTTATCTCTCCTCCACAATCCCACTGATAACAAGACAAATTGATTTCATAAATCACTGTGGGACCAAGTCACTTGTTAAGAGTGCTGGGTGAAAATGTAAAAAATAAAAAATAAATAAAATCTACCATGAAATATCTTGCACGACAAGCTTTTTATCAAGCCATCTATCCAATTTACCACACGACTTCCCACCAGAAGATGCACCAAAACAACAGGCTAATAAAGCGTAGAATCCATTTCACCAATTGCAGCACGGCTTGCTCAACGCTCCAGAGTTTCGTCTGGTGAATAATTGCAAAGGGGAGGGGAAGATGCCAATATTCAGTTTTCAGAATGAGCACCAAACCACTGACACATGAAAGCATGCTGCCTACTTTAACAAGCTCTGCTCAAAACGGAAAAACAAAGTGCATCATACTGGGAGAATAATAACATTTTACTATGTCAGTTCTCCTGAAAATATATAAAGATTTAAATCAAGAATCAGAGTGATTTTGTTATTTGGCAAGTGTCACGAATGGTCTGAATGCTCTAATTGCAGCCTGTTGTTGATGGGAAAATTGTTAATTTATTTTTTTCCCCTTCCTTACTAAACATCAACAAAAACATCTGGCACCAGGAAAGATTAAAAAAACACACTCATGATAAAAAAGAGAGATGGATGTTTCTGTGAAGCAACAACGGCAGTCAATGTTTTTGTAAATTAGGCTAATTTGCTTTAATGGAATGAGCTAATTATTGCCATTGAAGGCTTTTTGTCACTCCACAACTGACATACAGAGGATAAACCTGCGGATAAAGGGACAAAGGCTAAATCTTGAGTGTTTGCATAAGTAAAAACACTGAATTCAGGAGTTGTCCTGCATGATATTGTTTCATTATGGGATGGGATGTTGGCATGGGAACGCAAGAATGGTTGGCCTCAGAGTGTGCTGTTGCCAAAGATGCCAAATCAGAATTCCCTCATAGCCTCTCTGTCTTACTTTCTTTCTCGCTTTCATAACAAAAGACACGGTTGTACAGACATGTGCCCACGAGTCTCAGCTTCAGATAAAAAGTCCATTTATTGATTTCCTCATGCATACTAAATATAAAAACAGGCAAGCTTTATTCAGCAGTCTAACTGGTTGGGAATGCACCAATCTGGAGTTTTATTTGATGAACTTCTAGATTAAATTTGGCATGCGATGACCAGCATCTGACTACCAGTTTAACACAGTGTACTTAATGTAAATTTGGTCCACATCAATAGGACTTGTATAATATAAGGCAACTGGGGACTGAGTGTTTCAGGTGTATTTTGAAAAGCTTGGTGAGTAAACAATGTGCATAATACAAGCAAAAACAGTTTGTTGGACAGGATATATGAATGCAGACATGACTACTAGATCACAAACTTGTTTATGTTGGTCATTATAATGTGCATTTGTAGAGCTCGCAATACAGGTCACATTTTAATAGCAAGTGTTAATAACGAATGATTCAGTGATTCAATAATGAAAACAAATTTTTGTTCCTGAATGAATCAGCTATTTTGTAAAATCCCCACTATTAACACACAGACTGACAGCCAAGTCTTCAAATCCAATATAAAGACCTATATCTGTACAAGTAGGAGGTCCTTGAAATAGCAATTCAAAACAAACTGAAATGTGAGGCTGTGTGAAGCACAGAAAAATCCAGTACAATATTCAATTACAATTTCTCATTCAAGTCAGAAGCTTTAACTGCGGCACGCATAAATAAAAACAACAAGAAAAATCGATAATCGATTGACGTTTCTGCACAAGGCAGCTTTATTGAAACTGCAATTCAGATTTTGGAATGTCAAGGTCTAATGTGTAAGAGGATATGTGGGAGAGGTATTGACCAAAAGCAAGAATGAGAATAAGAAAAACTAGATGATCGTGTCTGTGAGAGTGTGTATGAGTGTATGCCGATAAGTATGTGGCCAGATAGATAGACAACTATATAACTAGCTAGCTGATAGATAGATCATAGACTGTATAAACATAGACGTATTGTCTGTGATGCCACCACCTGTAGGTTTCTGCACAGCATCTTTGAAGCTCAAAGTGGGCAGAGCGAAAAGAGGCGGGAGCTGCTGGTTGATGAAACCAAGCCCACCTAACTTGTCTGTGGTGACAGCAGCGGCAACCCGCCTGTCACTCAAGTTGCCCTTAATTATGCAGAACCTTAGGGCTTAATATAATTTAAACGGACAAGTTATAAAAAATTCACCCCCTCACTAGTCGACGAACTGTAGTTTTAGTCACCTCCGGGTTGGTTTCACGAGAGAGACCGGGAGGTTGCCACTTGAGACGGACAGACAGACAAATAGATAGACAGATGTATAGATAGGCAGACAAACAGAATGCTAGGTAGAATGAGGAATACACAGAGAAAAGAAGAAAAAAATATAGCCAGAAGCAACTCTACGATGGTGGGGAGTGAGTGGCTGTGAGGTGTGTCCTCTCCATGTGCAGGTCTACAGTACAGGTTAAGACAGTTCAGGAGAGCTGCAGCGTTTGATGTTCTCCACAGGCTCCCCTGAAGGTCATTCAGCCCTGTGCTTACAAACAGAACAACATCACAAACTCAGAAGCTTTACAACAAGCTCTTGGCCTTACTGGGTGGTGTGTAGACACAGAGAGGTGTTCAGGGGTCATCTGGAGCTGAAGATGAAGCCTTCTCATGAATCAACTCTAAGTGGAAAAACAACTCCTGCAATATGGATAGGATTTTGAAGGACGTGAGCGTCAAAGATGGTTTTTAGTTGATGTCTGTAAGCATTAGATTAATCTATATGCCAGAGTACACCTAAACCTTGCCTTGCAAATGGACTTTCAACAGACGCGCTCATTTAAAATGTATTCTCTCTCTTTCCAGAGAGAAATGATTAAAAGCACTGAACGTACATATTATACTACACACATTTTCTTGGGTCTAATAAAATGGTCTTTGGAATAAGAACTGGTGTTTTATCAGATTTATCAGTAACACTTTTGAATAATCATGCATTAGCGCCTAAATTAATACTTAATTCATTAAATACCAATGATTATTAAAACAGTTAACTAATCATGAATTAATGAAGAGCTGGATTCGTATGGTTTCAAGCATGAATAACAGCAGCCTTAACTATATGTCAGTACATATTTGATAGTTAAAGCATTAAGAAATATTTATGAGTAAACTAAATCAAACAGCCACTTTAAGTAATACACTGGCTTTGAAATAAATTAAAATAATGTAATATCATTATTTGAACTTTTGGCATTTGCAGCTTTATGATTGATCTTGTATCATCAGAGTGACTTTAAAAGGAATGAGAACAATACAAAACAAGATGAGTTATTAGTGTATTTAGTATTTTCTACACTACAGATCAACTCATCTTTTTCCACCCAGTAATATTTATGTCACACTTTTAAACAAGAGTTCAAAAAAGATAGTATTAAATTCTTTTCATTTATTTCAAAGGCAGAGAATTTCTTATTCTTTTTTAAAAAGACTTTTCGATTCAGTTTAGCCATAATTGTTAATTAATGCATTAAGTATCAAACATATACTAACATAGTTAAGGCTGCTGTTGTTCATGTGTATAACTACAACTCCAGTTGTACTTAAAGATAGCTCTTCATTAATTCATGATTAGTTAAAACCTTTAAGAAGAATTAATATTTGATGAACTGGTTTACGTATTAGGACATGATTATTCATGTACACTTATTGTAAAGTGCTTCCAATTTATCTTTAGCATCAATACACTTTTTTGAATTAAATACTAAAGAACAATTTTTTTTCATTTTAAAGTGTCTTGCCTGCTTTTGTTTCTGGTACAAGCTATTAAGTGTGAATTTTCTAGGCTGTATACCGATTGCTATTGATGATATTGACAAGTGTTCAAATGTCCGTTCCAACTTCCTGTTCCAATTAGAAATATGCAAATACAATTCAGATTGGCTAACATCAAATGTTACTGGTTCTTGAGTGTCTCTCTTTTTAATTTTTTGGAAACCATAAATACCTTTATTAAACAAGGACACATTACACTGAGCAAAAATGACAGTAAGATATTTAGAATGTTTCAACTAAATTGTGTTCGTTTGAACATTTCATACATCAGAGATTCCTGAAAAGGGCAGCACAGTTTCCTGAAAAACATTAAACAGCACAACAGTGTTCACCACGGATAATATTACATGTTTCTTAAGCAACGAATGAGCATATTAGAATTATTTCGGAAGGATAATGTAACACCAAAGACTAGAGAAAAGAAATAAAAATCAAATATATGCTGCCTTGGTGATTATAATAGGCATCTTTCAAAAACACAGAACAGGACGTGCAACTTAAGTGTCACTTTTTTTTTTTTTGGCCTTACAGCCAAAAAACACTTTTTCACAAGGGCAAAAAAAAACATTTAAGGGTACTGAATGACATGAGGGCATAAAAAGGAATTTTTACTTCTAGGTGAACTATTCCTTTTAAATGCTTCCTGTCTAAATGGTGGCTGCCAAAAAAAAGGGTATTGTGTTAATGTCTTTGCAAGAATAAAAGATAGTCTTTCCCATTACCCCATGCCTGATCAGGTCCACCTGCCGCACTACTGCAGGTAGTACTGGGAAAAAGGGGCATGACATTCACAAAGACATCCACACACTCACAACTGCACAGTGTAGATGTGTGCGTGCGCATACACACACATACACGTGGCAAGGTCTTCAGGTCTGGTACTGGAGGGCTGCATTGTTCCGCTTGACTGACGGAGGAATAATGTACGGCAGCACAGAACTCTCTGTACGACCAGCAGACCCACACAACACAAAGACAGGGGGACAGTGAGGGCACCAAACTGTTACCCTCGCACACACGCGCCAGCCCAGGCACACACGCGCGCGGGTCCCCCCTGACCCAAACATTCTGTCACTTTTGACAATGGCGGTTATGCTTGATGAAGCGAAGTGGGTTATAACACTCTGAGTCTGTGCCGCTCTTCGCAGTCTCGTAGCGCTGAAAATGCGCTGCTTGTGAGTAATATGACATTCGCAGATGTGACTGTCATATTATGCACTCCGGATGTTGAGTAAACACTTTAATACCTTGGTTTTTTTTTTTTGTGACTTTGCCTTTGGGATGGCAAAATCTAACAAGTTGCAACGTGTATTTATAGGTCTGGAGTTTGAGGGATAGTAGGGCAGAGAGATCGGATTTCGTTCTGGCACTATTATTCAAAAGTTTGTGGTCAGTATGATTTACGATGCATTAAATCGATCAAAAGAAGTTACGGTGTTGCAAAAGATTTTCACTTAAAATAAAAGCTGTTATGCAGCATGGATGCATTAAATTGATCAAAAGTGGCAGTAAATATGTTTATAATGTTACAAACAATATTCGTTGTAAATGAAATGTGTTATTACTCAAAACTCAGTCTTTTTGAAAAAACAAAAAAAACTTTAACTCTATTATTCAAAAGTTTGGAGGTCGATTCGTTTTTTTAAATTTACATTTTTATGCAGCATGGATTGATAAAAATGGCAGTAAAGACGAGGTTTATAATGTTACAAAATACTGTCATTTCCAGTAAAAGCTGTTATTATTCAAAAGCCAGTCTTTTGAATAATACTTTTATTTAGCACTATTATGCAAAAGTTTGGGGTCAGTATGATTTTTTATTTAGTATGATGGCGTTTATGTCTAATGAAGTCGATTATAACAGTGCATTTCTATTTATGTATTTATTTATTTTTGCATATGCTCAGGACTTGTTGAGTAAATATTTTAATTCACCGTTTTCACAACTTTCTCTTTGGAATGACAGAATCTAACAAGTTGTGATGTGACTTGATAGGTCTGGAGTTTGAGGTGTAGTTTGTGTTGGGAAAACAAGCTATGGCAGAGAGATCGGACGTGCTTCAAATCCTCCTCACAAAACCACACGTCTGGACTGCTAATTAGCGTGAATGAACCAAAACACTTGTTTTTTCTTCTGCACACAGCACTTTTTGTGTGATGCTTCTAGGTGCCTGAGATACAAATATGCTGTAAAAAAACCACATCCATCTGCCCTGTATTATTTATGTTTCTCTCTGAAAGAGCTCTCGAGAACCATCTTTTACTCTTTAGCCTTGATCACTGAGGTCCTGCAATGCCAAAGAGAACTTAATCAGCAGGTCTTGACACTTTGTCCACAAATCAGAGGATGAAAACATTTAAGTAAGTTCACAACTGTGAACTAAACCGCCTTTTCTGAGGCTTGCAAGCCAACAGCCTAAAATACAAACTACTGTATAACTAGTTGTTTTCCTCCTCCTTGCATGTACTGGAGTATAGCCATCCTGGAGACAAAATATGCAAAGAACAGCCATCCTCAGCTACCCTGCTTCAATGTGGCAGTATATTTGAAGTATGCGGTTTAATTAGCCTATGCAGTGTTATTTTGAAACAGCATAAACTTTGAAAGCAGATGTGCAATGCTTCATCAAGGCATTACTACATTACAAGTTTTTATTATTAATACTATTACAAACTCAAACAGCTATAAATAGCATACATACTCCCACTGTGTGAAAAACAAACCAACTTTGCACACCTATAGACTCTGCTAACATAAGATGTTAATAAACAATACGGTGCTATATTGCGATAAGATGTAGAGGTAGCAGAGCAGAGGTCTTATTACAGATTAAGTAATGTAAAAGTACTGGTAAAATATGCTGCAAACGTTTGCATTATTTAGTTAAATCTGTTTACATGATTGTTTAAACTGTGTGTGTATATATATATATATATATATATATATATATATATATATATATATATATATATATATATATATATATATATATATATATATATATGATGAAACAAAAATAACCACAATAAAATAGCAAAAAGTCTATTTTGTTGCAATTGTTCTGAAAAAAAAGCCCCTCAAGGATAGTGAGATCCTTAAGGACATGGCTGCTCCTGGAAGAGAGAATCTGGACACTGCGGTTCTCTTTTCCTTCTCTTATCTCAGAATTGGAAGCTCATAGTATAGAAGGATGTGCTTTAGGCCCCAAGAAAATAGAGCGGACATGAGATAAAGAAGTTGTGCGGAAGCCCCGAGAAGTGGAAACAATTAAAAGAATGGGAAACGAACATCAGTCGGAGGTGTCAAAGTGATTAATACACCTCATTGGCATGAAAGAAAAGCATGTGTTTCGTACAAAAACATTAGTCACACTGACAACCTATTGGGTGCATTCTTTTGAATTGGTTCTTTTTAATAAACTGGCTGCACCCATTTCACAGACTGGACTGAATTGAACCCAAGTTATCAGCTGAAACCGAATCAGTTGAAATGCTTGGACAGATTACAGAGTTAATCGCTCAGTCAATTGATCACGTCCAGCTAGAAATGAACCAGAAACCTTTAAATGGGCCAATGTCCCATTGTTTCACATTTTAAGAAAAAAAAAAACGCATGTATTTAGGTTATGAATGCCCATGGTTAAAGGAATAGTTGACCCAAAAATAAAAATTATGTCATCATTTACTCACCCTCAAAATTTGTATGTACAAATTTCTTTGTCCTGCCAAACACAAAGGAAGATATTTTGAAGAAAGTTTGTAATCAGGCTGCTTTGGGTCACCATTGACTTCCATTGTTTTTTTGTTTATTTCCTACTCTAGAAGTCAATGGTAACCAAAACAGCCTGGTTACAAACTTCCTATACAATATCCTTCTTTGAGGGAGAGTAAATAATGAACTATGAACTATTCCTTTAATGGCTACTATTTTTAGGTTTGTTCCTTATTTCTGTACATGTTGGTAATACAACTACAAAATAGTGTGTACAATGCAAAGCAACATAACTGTAATAAACCTAGTTTTATTCTAAATAAAAACAGTGCACAGACACAATGTAATTTGTGCGGCAATAACAAATGGAGCAAGAAAACAATTTACACCAATTACAACAAACTATCTAATTTACACAGCATAAACCAAAACATGATAAACAGCACTATTTAACTAAATAACTAACATTTAGAATACCTTTCACGGACGAGTCAAATTGATAAATCATTTTTAAAATGAAAGAATCACACGTGACTTGAACATCCCGCATTCAATTAGTCATGACCAATGGTTTTCAAATGGACCCCCAACGGGGCCTTAATGGAGCTCTATGGGGTCCAAAGAAAAATGCAGTATAAAATGTGTAATAATGCAAATTAAGTATTAAAAACCACATACAAAACAAAACCTGAACAACCACACCACACAGTGTCCGTATCACTTATCATTTTTGTGCGACACGTATTTGCTGGTGTCCCTCCAGGCCTCTGTCCCGGCTTGTTTTAAGAAAGCAAAGACACCAGCCTTGAGGCTTTTCTGTGCGTTCGCTTAAGTGTGACGCAAGGACACTACAGAAGCCTGAAGCTACTTTAGTGTTGATCACCTCTCCAGAGGTACAAGATTACAGGTAAACAAACAGCAGCAGCTCTGCTCAGCCAGCCAATTCGCCTCGACATGCCTTTTGCATTCATACAAGTTGTAGAGTGTCACAGAGTTTGATATATATGTACATAGACAAGGCACTCCTTATTCATAGAACATAAGTACTCACGTGATTATTCTGAAGACAAAAGCCAGTAAAAATGGAGGGCTGGGATGTTTGCATTCTCTAATTCACAGTTCCCTTGTTGTGTTCAATAGTCTTAGGCACTCAGAATATTTCCCCAGAAGGCACATTTGATAAATAATAAAATACACAGCACGCTTCTGTCAAGAAGGACTGACTGAAGTTTTGGGATGTTAGTAAGCTTTTAATTTGCGTTGCCTTCTGCCTAGCTTTATCTCTCTTTAACACTTTATTTTCTCAGCATTTCTCTCCACTTTCTTGCCTTTTTTCTTGAAGGCAAGTAATCCCAACTCCCTAAATGGAACAGCAATTTTAATTTGCTGCTATCATTTCTACCAGAGGTCTGTGGATGTTGTATAGCCATCCTCATTTCTCCAGTTTTTTTTTTTTTTTTTTTCACACTCATACTCAAGTAAATATACATTCGAAAGAAGCACAAAAATCCTCAAAACCACAAAAATGCTGAAAAAAAAAATAAATTAAAAAAAAAATATATATATATCTGCTGACTAGAGATTTGGTTTCAGAGTAAAAACACACAAAAACACTCTGACAGCCTTCATCAAATAAACTGACTTTGTAACTTGTGTGTGAGCAAAACTACATATTTTCAAAGCTAGCCAGTTGATGGGCTGTCTGAACGATCGGTCGACTCATCTGTCTGTATAATTGGACCGGTTTCAGGTTCAGCGACCATGTTTCTGAGGGGGCTTTTAAATAAGACACATTCTCATATTTTCAAACAGCTGAGGCTCATTTCTATCTGTTTTGAACCCAGCACACTATCTTAAACGCACAACACTCGTGGTGGGATGCTTAAAACAACAGCGGTGGCCAGAGATTTCCACTGAAACTTGAATGGCTGTGAATTTTCCAACTTTTTTCGCGTGCAACTTCCTCACAGCTAAAGTAAAGCACACTGTCCAATTTAAGCAGCATTTCTAAAAAGACCAAAGCAAACAAGTATTTAGATACACTAATCAATCTTACTAATAGACCAGTGGTGTGACCCATCTGCAGTTGACATAGTTATCTTTCCTTTTTACAATTTCTCACATTCTCGCAGTCACCAAAATCTGTTAGACTGACTAATGCTGTCAATTGTTCATGAAATATTTCTTTTTACTCATAACTGCAAGTATTCTTATGTCCAGATGATTAAATCTCCCATCTGTGCCCGCTGTCATAGATTTATCAGCTCTGAACGGAAAACTGCCATTCAGTACATATCTACAATTTTTGCAGAAAAAAGACTCATTGTTGAAACTGACAGGCGAAACTGGATGCATGTTGAAAGTAAGTCAAAATACTAAGGGATGAATTCACTGAGAATGAATCGCACCCACTGAAAGCATAACTTGTTTTCAAACGCTGCCTGTGCTGGTTTAGCATCTGATTAAGGGAACTGCATCAGGATTTGATGAACAGCGAATAATTAAACAGAGCATAAAAGTATAAAAAATTCTGAATAAATAGCTACAATTAAAAAGTAACATTAAAATGAAAATATTAATAAAATATATATATATATATATATATATATATATATATATATGCAAATATATAAATTTTTTTGTTTACCTGAATACCATTAATTTTAATGCCAAAGGAAAATTAAGGGAATGCTGCTTTAAAGAAATGTTACTGAAAATGAACAAAATATAAAATATACAAATCCTGAAAATGTATTTGAGACTCTCATACATTTCTTACATTCATTTCCATCTATATTTATCCAAGAGTTTAAATATTCACATATTTTTGAATAACAAAAACAATGTGTACTAATTAATTTGAAAAGTTCATGTTTGCACACAGAATATTTTTGAATCAATTTTTTTATTTATTATAAACTATGACACACTTTTTTTATCTTTATATTTCACGATACAAAATGACCATCTAACACTCTATTTGTTCTTTATTCTTTTTCTATTCGATCTACTTGTTTTCTTTTTATTTATTATAAAAAAAAAACAAACATAAAACCCTTACTAACTGTTCTGCGTTAGACTAACCAAGACTAGTCATATTATCGCTCTTTTGTCGGTTCTGATTGCTTCTATTGTGCTCAGTTAGCAATCGCTTTGGAAAAAATGCAAATGTAAACGATTCGAATTTCACTAATTTGATTGCAGATGGTTAGTGAACAAAAGGAAAGGGGGGATTTTGATGAAAGTGAGGATGCATAATCTACTGAAAATGAAAAAAATGAATGACAAAACTAGATTTGAAACGAGTGTCTCTGGTCACAGCATGCGGTCTAGAGTCTAGCGTAGTGTGATACGTATTTGATTGGACGATTATTTATTTATTTTTATTTTTCTGTCAAGTCAAGCTACTACAATTTGATCCATCGAAGAGAAAACACTGGTGTGAAATGGTTTAATTACGTGGTCTTTTATTCTTGAAATATTCAGTCTAGCACCTTAGAAAGAGACAGAGAAAATCAATACCTCCCTCACCAGACCTGGAACACTCTAACGGTCAATGACGCACCTTTTAGAAATGAATCCATATTTGTCTCCTGGAGGTACTGTTTGAAGTGGCTGTGGCCTGTTCCAGAAATACCTGTTTATCCGAACATTACATTCATCTGCATCGTTCTTTTTCCGACAGCTCCCAGCTGCTTTTGAACTCTTTTCGTTGATTTATATAGCTAAAAATGACTAATGAAAGAGATCTCAAGGACATCTCAGTTTCATTTCCTGAATGAGCTATAAAGCGAAGTTAAAAGCGCAATAAACAAACAAATGAGCGTGTTTATTTAAAATGAAATTACTTGTTCGGAATGACCTATTTTTTGTAGGACTTCCGAAAGACGGTTTTGCCTGATCAAGACGACAGGTGACAACACAGCATGCGAAGATATAGTTTCCACCTGCGCTCTGCCTGTTAAAGCATGCTGAGTGCTGGAGACTGTAAGCTCAAAGAACGCTATAAGACAGGAGTTCTGACCTTTCTGTCTTCTAATTTACACGTTCACATACACACATGCAAATACACACACTCCCAAGGTTGCTTCCTCTGCAGGTTACTGTCAAAGCAATCTCTTCCTTTGCCATTTAGTGGCAGGTGGCCGTACTCGGGTCCACAGGGACACTCATTGTTTTCTCAAAGAGCAACGACACAATAGGTGTGACAGGCCTCCACCGTCTGACTATCTCTGGTTTCTCCCTGTGCAACGACTGCTAAGAGTTTTTTTTTTCCTTATCAGATTCTGATCTCACCACGGAACAAAAACCCTTAAAGGTCAAATGCTCACGTCTTTGCAGGCGCAGTATGTTTGCTTTCTTCTCTTTGTGATTTCCTGATTTCTTTTTCTTTTTTTTTTTTTTTCATCCATTGATCATAAAGTTGACCTTCCAAAGGACACACTCACTACAGGCCTTCCGGATCTCCACTGGCTTTCGAAACAGCCTTTGTCTTCTTGATTTTTTATTTTCCGTTCGGTTGTGCCGCAAACAAGCTTGAAATTTTCGAGCAATGCTATACTGTACATGCTTTGTTATTAGCCATTCAGCTCCTTATTATTGTAACGGTTGTTAAAGGGTTCTTTGTTGGTTGTGAACAGTTAAACTGAGCGCTGTTCTTCAGAAAAATCCTTCAGAAAAAAAGTCCTGCAGATTCTTCAGTTTTTCAGCATCTTTTGCATATTTGAACCCTTTCCAACAGTGACTGTATGATTTCGACATCCATCTTTTCACACCGAGGACAGTTTAATGACTCTAAACTACTGAAAAAGTTTCAAACATTCACTGATGCTCCAGAAGGAAACAAAATGCAGATGGGGGTGAAAAACTTTTTATAATTTAAAATCAAGGCATACTTAATTTGTCTTACAGAAACATGCATCTTCTGTTGCTTCCGAAGGGCAGTACTATATGGAAGAAAAAAATAAAAAATAAGAAAAATCGAACATATTCATCCTGTTCAAAAGTTTTCAACCCCCACTCCTAATGCATCTTGTTTCCTTCCTTTTTAATAGCTGTATTTCAGCCCCTAAACTGTCCTCATTGTGAAAAGATGGATCTCAAAATCATGCAGGCACTGTAGGAAAGGGGTCAAATATGCAAAATATGTTGGAAAACTGAAAAATGTGCAGGATATGGAGCATTTCTCTGAAGAAAAGTGCAAAAAAAAAACGGTTGTAGATCATCCAGGTAAAAATTTTTGAGGGGGGTTATTTGAATAATTTTTGCTATTTGTTTATCTTGTGGACTATATGTAAACATCTTTTGTGCAAAATATCTATATTTAGGACAGTACTAAATAAAACATAACATGCATTTTGTTAAGATTTTTCACAGATTCTGCAAGGGGTGCCTTGCCATCTTTTGAGCTACTAGGTTTTGAAATAACATGTAAACAACTGAAATTATATTTTTTGGGTGAACTCCTCCTTTTATGAAAGCTACATTGTAACATAAAGCAAGGGTGATATTATTGGGCATATTCAGCATGACTTGAATAATACCATAGCACATATACTCGGCTGTATTTCCATTTTTATAGAGCAAGCATTCAAGGATTTTCCCTTTAGCTTGCAAGTCCTCCATAATGATCAGGGTAAGGGATCCTCACATACACACCTACACACTCTCTACACACAAACTGGCTTATCGTGTGTGGTCTCAAACCACATTCACATATTCCTCAACAAGGCTTCTCACCTCTCACACTATCTCATCAGCTCTGGAGCCCTTTGGCGTCCTTTGAGCTCCCTGTTAATAAATAAACATTTGCAGCACACAAAAAAAAGTTTAAGGAGGACGTGTATGACCTCTCTGTCAGTCTCGCCGTAACTTTTCTGTGTGTTCAGCCGTTGCGGAGCTGGAAAATCCATTAGACACGATTGCTGTGCTGGTAACGCTGCTGAGAGAGCTAAGCAAAATCCGTTTTCTGGGAGACTGAAAAATGCTAAGGTTGTCAAGCTTGAAAAGAACGACATAATACCTGACACACTTAATGGCTTACACAACCACAGTCGACCCCTTCCTATTTCCCGCTAATTCTCTCTCCGATACGGCATTACATTGGAAAGCCAATGATTTAAGTGCATAATTTTGATGTGAACTTTATTAGCCTCCATTTCGCCATGTGAGCTTATTAAAAATAAAGACTTATTTACAATGCCGGTCTGGCGCGCAGAAAGGACCGGCTCTTTCGACATTATACCATTTCCACTTATATATCCAGCTCTTATTGAAATGAATCAATTTTCAGTCATCTTCAAGCTTTCATATCAGCCCATAAATAGCTTGCTAACATTCAGCTCATTTTATCCGCAGCCTGGAAGCAGCACACATTAATACGTGCAATAAATATATCCCTGGCCAATCCAATGAGCTAGACAGCCTTTAATTTGCCTATTAAATCACCGCAGTTACAGATGAGGCTTAAATATTAAAAGACTGGTTTGAAATGCAGGAAAAGGTAAAGCGGTTTACTATAGAGCTGATCATATCATATTTTTTTACATTTCTTTATTTTAAAAGAGTTAAGATTGGAAAAAAGAAGAAAGAAGAAAATATATAGTATGCTATGTTTATATACTAAATATAAACATACAATATAAAATATAAGAATATAAATATATAAATATTTTCAAGCTATATACTGTACGTGTGTGTTTTCATATATACATAATATGCACAGTACACACATATATATTATGTAAACAATAACGTATTTTGGATGTCATTACTGTGATTAATTGTTTTACAAAAAATTAATATAATTGTATAATATTGTATAAAATATTGTCACTAGACTATACAGAACACGTAATTTTTCTCAAAAAACTAATAAAAAAACCAAAAACAAAAACAGACGTTTTTATTTTATATTTTATGTGATTTATTTTATAATATTACTATTTATAATGATACAAAACATTATAATTGCTATTATTATAATGAATAAATAATTGATGATGGAACTGGCGAAATCTTTACTGTTGACTCATTTTTATTTCATATCACATGTATTGTTGAACTCGGCAAATCAGTAAATCAACAAAACTGCAAGCTGCATAGCCTGCAACAGCCTTTCTGGTTTGCCACCCAAAGATTTTTACTATCCCCACCTGGCCACCCCATAAAAAAAAATCTTGGACGCTCCACTAGAGCTCACCAACTGTATGTGTGCAGTTTAGGACTCTTGCTAACATTCCCATTATCATAAAATAAGCTGTTTGCAATGAACAATAAATCTCTTATTTACTCTGCGTCAGGTTGATTATTCCGGCTTTGTCGCATTGCTCACTTCATTGTATATCGGATGATACAGCATCTACATTGCAAGCGAATTGTGAGATATCTAGCAAATACGAAATGATACTAAATTATGATGCTTTTCATTTTTGCTTTTTCGCTCTGATTCACGCGCACAAAAGCAATGTCTGTAATTGCTTACAACAGTCAACCACTGCGAGGAATACAGGAGCCCGAAATGAAATGCTGACATGTTTCACGGTTTGTTAATCATAGTATCGTAATCTCCATTATTTATTCAATGAATTATTCAGAAACTAATTTCACTTTAAACCTTAAAGATGGTTTAATGAAATCCATTAGACTTTACAAAATAAGGAAATAATATTTCTTATCTGCCTCCGACTTAGGTGGGTGGAAAAGAAAAAGAGAATGTGACGCACACACTTGGACGTGATCCTGGCTGACAGCTGCATGTTCCTTTTATCCCTTTTTCATGTCTTGCAGGTGCTGTGCGGAGAGGGGGATAGAGAAGATTGAACGATCATGGGTCACAGATATTTCAAATGCCTTTTGCGCCGTGGCCTTGGAGATAAGAACACAAAATGGAAGATCCTCAGAGCCAAAATGTTAAGCAGGAGTTAGCGCAATATTAAGCAGCAGACCTAGCGTACATGATTAATGTTTCTGTCCTCACACAGTGGTCACTGCAAGGCACAGGCAAGAAAATACTACAAAAGATGGCTTCTTCTCTGGATACGGTTTGCATTGATATAAGTATAGCTATTTAGATATATAGCATACAGCCAAATTGACACACATTAGCTTTAGTATAGGGAGAGTCCCCCTTGAGTAAACTGGGGTTAAGTGACTTCTGAAGAGGGTAATAAGATCATGGATCACTCCTTGAGGGATCTGAACCTAAAACCTTGTTAACAGTTAACCATTATGGCATGCCAGTTAACAACTTCACTGTTTGTTGCTACATTAGTAAGATGTTTTCAGTTAATTCATTATTGTTTATTGCTTTATTTTATTGTCATAGGTAACACTGGTGGTATTTTGTCTGTGCACTTTCTATACACAATTATTGGATATATTTTAAGCCACTTAAGCTTTCTTTCTATTGTACTAACTATATTATTATGGTGGTTATCAGTATTTTCATAACCGCATTCAGCTTCAGTCATTTAATATTTGCTTTTAGGACTTATTTTGCATGTTAACACTACATCACAAATATATGATTATAACTCTGAAAACCTGACACCATGCCAAAATATAGGAATCAATTATAATAATAATAATTATTATTATTATTTAACTGCTCATAGTGAAGTTTAACTGAATTTAAATGCATTTGCATTATTTTCAGTGCAAACTTGACTCCTTTCATGCATGGAAATTCCTATGGAACTTAGCATCATTATAGATTGCTCACAAAACTGCCCGGTGCAATTACTGCCTTTTAAAAGAGATGTTTGTGTATGTTTTTTATTGACCTTGACAGCAATATCTGATCAAATGATGGAGAAGACCATTATAACAGTTTCTCGCGGCGTAAACACAAACTCTTTCTGATTTATAAAGAGTGATGTGGTAGGGCCACAAATAAAAAAAGTACACCATATTGCAGTAGTCTGTCACATATCTTCCACGCAATCTACCTAACAACTGTAAATGTGTCCGCATCTTAGTCTTGCAGCATTACCTGATTTACATAATTCTTCGAGTGAAAATGGTGTTAAGACAACGCACACAGCGAATGATTGCCCCCAACAGCTTGTGAAACCAAGTGTATATGATTTCCTGTGAGTTTGCCTACTCACGTATAGAGCTGAGCAGGGAGGTTTACTCACACAGGAGACTGAGACAGTGTCAAAAAATTTCTGAGGCCGAGAGAGTGGTCGATATCTCGTCTCCTTAATGTTGCCGGAATGCACCTCATCGTCGACAAGTGAGACCGCTAGCAAAGGGGCTGTCAAAACCTCCGCAAAACCCATCGTCAAAACAGACCCCGAACAGCTCCGAACGCATAGAAACCAATCCCACTGAATGTCAGCGCACGACTACCATTTGTCAGAGCTCCCAACCTCTTCCCATACCCATCCCGAACCTCACTTTACTCCCAAGAAAAAAAAAACCCTGAACTTTTATCACTGTCAACAAGCAAATGCCTAGTAAGTTGTATATGCACCACATGTCTCTCTGGTGCTGTGAGAGGTATCCAGCCGAGCTTTAGCTATAACAGTCTGTCTGCCTCACCTCCTCTGGGCTGTTTTTCTCCTCGTGAGGAAACAGCTCAGAGATAACGCAGAGATGGTTGACTATCTGTTGCTTCAGATTAAGAAGGAGTAAGGCAAAAAAAAAAAAAAAGTGACGGCGAAGTCGGAATGTCTTTCTCAAATCTGACAGAAGGATAATTTACACAAGCATGAAAGAAGGAAAGAGCGCATACACTTCGTACAAACACCTGTCACATGGTTGAAGATATGGTCGGACAGCAGGGGAGGGAGGCTACCTGAGACACCCCGCATAGGATTGTACGTCATAAGCGGGTTTACTTCTGTCGCTAGCCATAAACCTCCTCCTGTGAGACTTCATAAGCACGGCCAGCTTGTAAGCTAAGAACGGTGTTCCCTTTAGCGAGATGTCAGCAGGCTAGAGAGACTCCAGACACTGTCGGAGTGACACGCTCATATGAGCCTGGTGATGTTACTAAAACGCAAATAGTTAAAAAGGCGCTAAAAGCTGAGATGTCGCTTATCTGTGGCAGACAGCAGTTAGTTGTCTCTTTTGTTGCGAGGGCCCCTCGGCAGAGCTCCATCACAGGGCCAAAGCCCCTTCGATAGCGCCATGTGGTGGTCTTCTGAAATAAAGCAAAGCCTCCTTTTTGGATTTGGGTTTTTTTGTGTAACAGATTTAGTTTAATTTCATTTCAACACAAGTGGCTTGGTGTCATGAATGTCATATGATTTTCAGATTAACAGTGCGAGTATGAGCAATATTACTATTCTTGCACTTCCAACAAAAGCAGTTCAAAAACAGTCAAAAGTGAATCAACCGAGTGACAGCATAGTCACTTATTTTCCTGAATGAGTAAGTGTCTTGAATGAATTGTTCGAGTAAATGTTTCAATGACTCACTCTGTTACTGGTCACTGGTCTGGTTCAAGAATGAATCAGTGTTTTGAGAAAATCATTGGAGCAAATGATTCAATGTCTCACTCATAAAGATCTGGCACCAAGCAGTACTGATGTAACCTGCAGAAAGCGTTATTGAACAATTACAAATACTGATGAATATTTTTGGAATCCCACATGACCAATCAAATTCGAGGACCAGAACTGTTGATATGCGTTTGCTTTATTAACAATATATAACATGAAATTCTAATTTAAATATATTTAAATGTATAAATAAATGTCTCAGTTGTTGTTTATACCCACATCTAAAACATATTGTTTGAAAAACAATAACTATAATAAAGTGACAAAAACATTTGCATAGTTTCTGTTTGTTGTTTGTTACTGATGGATGCTGTTTGATTATGTTTAGCCACCTTCTTTTTAGACCATTAATCAAAAAACGCTCTGTAAACACTGCAGGTGTCATGAAGGTTGGAGACATGCAGTGCCAGGTTTAATTGAACTGAGCTTAGTGCTTGCCAAAAAAAAAAATGGCTCACAGAAACCATCATTCCAAATAATTTCAAGATAATTTCTATTTCGAGATGTTTACTTTGCAATTAGTCTGTCCATTTGGAGCAGTTGCGCACATTAAAGCCATTTTAGGGACCATATGCATGCATGATAGACAGGCATTATCGTGTCGACAGGGTAATCAGCCAATAGCAGCAACTCAGAAGCACTGCCTCCTCTCAAATGCCTTTTCACCTACATTTCACACCAAATTTTAGGTTTCCAGTGAGAACTCGATGATACCAAAGGGAGGTAAAAAGACCCTTCTACGAACTGTTATCCTCTGGTATCGCTGTTGCTGAATTAGAAAAATAAGTGTCAAAATATATTTTTTTATTTGTAATTTTTTTTAGAAGAGTCACTTTCAGACAGCATTTGGACAAAACACCCCTGCCCTTAAATGAGGTCGTCATTGGCGCCCAACAGTGTTTATGCAAAGATGCGCCAAATCAGAGTAATGAGCTGCAGCGTGTGTGGGACTGAAGATCAGACGCTCTAAAATATTACGGGTAGAGAAAAAGCAAGTGAGAGAGAGATGATAAGTTGAAAAAAGCTGTTGCTTTGATAATGGCTGAAGCTAAGGGAACTCAAATTTTATCACCAGAAAGGCTTGGAGGCTAAAATAAGAAGAAAAAATGCAACAGAGTGTGTGCGTGTGTGTGTGTGTGTGTGTGTGTATGTGTGTGTGAGAGAGAGAGAGAGGTTTGATAAATGAAATTGGAAGAAATAGTACACAGATAAGAAGTACAGCAGGGGGAAAGGAAATGCGTGAAGTGACTTAAGCAACCACAACATTCCCCACCTCTCTATTCAGCAGAGTTCCTGTCTCATTAAAAATGAATAGTTCCATGATCAGAACTCGCAGCATTGGAGTAGAGGTGAAAAACACACTAGTGTGGGCAACCTCACCGTCTGCACTGCGAATCCTTCACACCGTGTCCTTCATTAATTCAAGACGGATGTTGATACAGTCGGCCCACATGGAACGTGTTATAGATTAATGGATATAAACTATACCGTCCACCAACTAAACAAATTTCATATTAATCCTAAAAGAAGCATTACATGACCCTGACAAACACAAACTCTGATCTAGCAGTGTTCATTCAATAAGTAAGATTACCAACCACATAAACATCATCTCCTGGAGGTGCAGGAGATGCACGTCAAGCGTTATTGACTTCCCAGCTGCAATCGAAAGATGGTCCAAACTATATAATCCCCATATGAATAGGATTTTATTCTGTATTACAACATGCAGCAGAGGATTTGGGAAAATAATCGAGTGTATTATGGTCATTGTTGTCACGGCTAACTCTGGCGTTATGCGAGGGCTCGCTGTGCCACTTATGCAGAGGACGAGCACGGCCATGGATGTAAACAGTGCAATCAAACAGATCTGCAAGTATTTATTCAAGAGCTTTGAGTGAATGTGTGTGGGATCGCGCTGAGCTTTCGCAGAGTACAAAGCAAATCTGTCGCCTCATGGTAGAAAATCACTTTTTCTGAACTTTCACTTTCAATGTACCTATTCCAACAGTCGAGTGCATAGCTACCAGTAAAAAAGACACTTTTCAAGACAAGCAGCACACGTCATCGTGCCATGCCATTGTTCATTATACTTATTTTGCATCTCAGATTTGACCTTTTGTACTGTACATTTTTCCTACAAGTAACAGGAAATGCATGTACAGTCAGAATAAAGGAATAATAATTATGTATAACAGAATACATCTAAACAAAAAAAACAAAAAAAAACAAAAAAAACGTTGAAAGCCCTGTCTAGATGTATTATATAATCAGTGAGTGGGTATAGCAATATGCATGACCATATTTTCCCATTACATTTAAATGGCGGCCCCCAAAGCGCTTTGAATGACAGCTTCCATATGGGAGATGCCATTATGAATTACAGTGATTATCTGCAGCCTGTAAAAGCAGTGCAAGGAAAAAAAATAATAATAACAGTAATAAAAAAGGCTCCAAAACTGAAGACAGATCTCACATTGATGAAAAGTAACAGGCGCACAGCACGCTCACAACTCTTTCCGGCCATCGAGAATGTTCCACTAATGCGTACAAATGTCAGCGTTCTTTTTGTCTCACACTCGCTCTATCTTCAGCATAACCTTTTAAAAAATGTAACAATATGACCTTAAGAAAGAAAGAATGGAAGGCAATGGCTACACTAGGGGCTATGATGATGCCGTCTCTGTTTGCTTTCAGGTCACAAAGGAAGGAATGAGATAGAACCTATGTAATCTACTGACAAATACTATTTCTCTGCAACATCTCAGTCAACTCAGAGGTCAAAGTTATTAATGTGAGTACCATGGCAGCTCACACGCGCATCAGCCGTTTCGCGCTCGGTGACAGGCAAGGGAAACAGAGAGGATGAGGGTGACATGAAAGAACGAGATAAAAAAGAGTGAAAAGACAGAAATAGCTGCAGAATTAACATTAAGTGAAACGGAATGAGAAATGGACCCGAAGATGTAAAGAAAGCAGTGACATGAAGGTTGACTACTGAAAAGTGGAGAGAAAAAAAGAATTGGGTGGGAGGGGGACCAGGTAGACAAAAAGAACCAAAAGAACCCACACTTTGAGAGTCGAGGGAACGGGCTGACCTTAAAACTCTCTCAACTCCAACAATGAACTAACGCAATGTTACATCAGCCCTAAAGGTCACCACAATGCAATATTTTAATAAAAAAGAACATATGGTCAGACTCTGAGAAGCATTCAACCGAATATTACTAGAAAATGCTTTCCTCAAAGTCAGACAACAGCTACAGGACTAATTTATTATAATGAACAATTAATGAATTCTGTCAGGAACTCATTAGCTAAGAACTTGCAGGGAGTTGCGTGAACCGAAAAGTGCAGAATAATTTATTTTTCATCTGTGGAACATAAGGACGCAACCAAATGTTGAGGAATCTGCAAAAAAACAATGTTGACTGAACAATGCTGAATATTTGAGGACATTATGGCCCTGTGGTATCCTGTGAGATGTAAAACACCTATAGGAAAACCCGTCGCTTTTCTTATTCGTTTATTATTTTAAGAAATTGCTTTTAACCAAATCAGCATATGTGACCATGGATCACAAAACCAATCATAAGGGTCCATTTTTGAAAATGATGAAAGGTTTGTTAGGATAGGACAATATTTGACCGAGATACGATTCGAAAATCAGGAATCTGGAATATATTGAAGTATATACTGTATATATATATATATATATATATATATATATATATATATATATATATATATATATATATATATATATTATATCTGGAAATATTGAGAAAATCACATTTAAAGTTGTCAAAATTAAGTTCATTTTACTCAATACTAATAATCAAAAATTAAGTTTTGATGTATTTTATGGTAGGATATTTACAAAATATCTTCATGGAACATGATCTTTACATAATATATCATAGTGATTTCTGACCTTAAAAAATTTGAATTTTTAGCCATATTTATGTATGGTTGACTATTTCTACAAATAACACTTAACACTCTTTTTGGTCAAGGGTCACATAATAGAACGATTTCTAAAAGATGATGTGACATTGATAACTGTAGTAATTACGGCTAAAAATTCAGCTTTGCCATGATATAAAAATAGAAATACATGTCATTTTTAAAACATTAAATTTGTTATTTTAGAAGTTATTTTATAGTAAGAATTCACAATATTACAGCCTTGCTTTTGTTGGACTTTTTCCAAAAAACCAAAAACACCTTACTGACCCCAAACTGCCATCTACTGGTAGGCATCTGTCCATGTTAACCAATCAAAGCTCAACCCCTTGGGTGCTACACCGATTTAGGACAAACAATCCACTGCAATTTGTCAAGAAAATTGTGCTCACACAGTGAACTTCTCCAACCCTCCACCCATTTGTTTACACATCTGGAACACCTAAACATGCACAGAATGTGACCTCAATATGCTCCACAGCCCTAGTCAGTACAGTGAATGCAGTCTGAACACACACACACACACACACACACACACACACACACACACACACACACACAGAGACATACACAGACGTCCCCGTGAGTGTGGTGTCTCTACGGAGCAGTTAAGTCATTAGCGCACTGCTGCACACCACTAAGCACATAAGCATATGTTCTCTTACATCCTGCGTTCTCTCTCTCTCTCTCTCTCTCTCCATCCCTCATACCTACAGACATTCTCTCTTTCAGGTTCTCCTCCTGCTCCGCAGTGCTGGAGACCATCCAAATGCTAAAGCTGTTAATTAGCACACGATGCAGATCATCCCATTCACATCTTAAGGCAGCCTGGTGAGAGTGATGAATAAAACTATCTGTCACGTTTAGACCTTTCACATGACTGAAAAGTTGACTGTAGATTCGCTCTGTAGGGTACCGGAAGAGTCAGCAAACAAAAGCACAGTATGTGTAACAGGCCGTACGACTGAGTGGGTGTCACGCAACTTTGAGTTGTTTTCGCATGGTGCCGCCCACATATACGAACAGAGCTCTCTAGCATTTCTGATTAATTGTATCTTGTTTCCATAATAAGTGTTTCTCTAAAAAACAAGCTAATTTTGGGATCTCTTTACACCACCCCACCCTTCAGTCAGACTCTTAGCACCATTAATTTAGCCATTAGTAGCATTAATCCTATCTACCTCCATGCCAAATGTCAGCTCATTATGCGCTGTCTAAGAAAATGATTAGAGCTGACATTTTAGAGGTGCTTGTTGTGCGTAATGATAACTATGTTTCCCGTGGTCCTTCATGTTAAGCCTTTAATTGACCTCAGCAGCTCTTCTGTAAAATCGATGAATATTTTTTGAAGAATGCTTGTATTTTATGATGTCCTTAGGTTTCATAAAGCTTTCATAAATTCAAAGGGCATGTTGTTTTTTCTTTGCAGGAAAAAAAAAATAGGTGTAGAACAATTTTTACTCAGACGTTTTGCAATCAATTACAAAGGAACAGCAAGTAATGCATTGAATTAAACAGTAGAACACACTTAAATAGTATTTTCTTGTACAACATATTCCAGTAATCTGTTTTATTATTCTTTTACAGTGTGAGGCATTTTGCATAAAAAAAACATAAATATTAAAATGAAATAAAATGCTTTTTAGTTTTTTAAGATGCTATTTAACTATTATTCTACGTTAAGTAATAATAACAATGATGATGATGATAATAATGTATTATTAAATATAATAATAGTAATATCTAGTTATTAAAAATAGGGATTTGGAATGGTATTTATAATATAATATATATTATAATAAATATAATATTTTATAATATAATATTTTACTAATTATTTTGTACATTTTATAATACATTAAAAATAAAAATCTAATAAAACATCTAAAATACAATTTCATATTTAAGATAATCATATATTCCATGTTCGTTGTTTTCTAAGAATTATGTACATTGCATTTTTTTCCCATGGAAAAGTGAGTGACAGCATCTGTCACAGGGATTGTGGAATGACTCTTCTGTTCTTCTGGATTTTCTTAGGCTTGAGAGAGTGAAACAGAGCCATTCATCATTCCTTCCTGATGTAAAGACACCTGTCGCACAGTTATCTTAAGAGAGAGGAGAGAGCTGGAGGGAAAGAAACAGCTCTCCATCCTCTGTATCATCTATCTACTGACTTGCTGATGCGAGGCAATTTTTGGTCCGCGTTTGCTCTTGTGTTTATGTGCATAACCTACGGGTAGATGTCTCTCGCACAGAGCTGATCTCTTTGTCTCTGTCTCCCACTCAGACGCAATATCATTATTTAGCTGTTTGGCAAGAAGGTCCTTATCATCATTGCTGCAAACATCCAGCATGAGAGATGAACCGCTCCAATTGACAATTACGCCATAAAAGGTGCACTGTAGCGATCTCACGGTAAGAATGGAGCGTCTCCGATCCCCTAATGACCTTTCAGACAACCTACAAAATTTAGATAGGAACAGACAAGGACAGAACAACATCTAGAACACTACCACTTAGCAAGGCACAAGCTCATCTATAACTAAAGGCCCATTAACAACAATAACGATAACTATGAAGACCAGTAACGCAGAACATGGAATGCAATTTACGTAATCATATTACTTTTTAAGTTACAAGTAAAAAAATGCATTACTTTTTAATTTAGAAGGAAAAATAAGTTATTTTCCCATGTCTTAACTGACAGCTCCTGTGTTGCCATGTTGAGGGAAATTGGGAATAAGCACAGAGGCATTGTGTGCGATGTGTTCAGACGCAGAGGATTATCATTTCTTTCATTTTTTGAAGTGAATGCACCGATTCCTGATCTATCTTGATGTGACTGTTCGCACAAATCATTCATGATTCAGAAAAGAAGAATTGGGTATAAGGGTTTTTATTAATATTTTGCAAATCACCTTTCCTAATACGTGCTAGTTAGCAAGTTTCAAGTTTAAAATCTGCTTGTCACTCAATAGAAAAGAGAGGCGGGGTCAGCAGATCTCATTAGCATTTAAAGCAACAGCTTGCTAAAAACAGAGCTGGTTTTTACAGGCTAAAAATGGTATGTTATACCAAGGTATGTTAAAGACTTTTCATTAAGATCCTAAAGAATCCTATCAACATGTGGAAAATAGGCATCCAATGACCCCTTAAAGCAGGATGGATTCTGATTGATTGATTAACATTACTGATATAGCTGTGGCGTGGACTCTGCTATTCTTTTACATTGAGAGAACAATTTACAACCATAATTATCATTATTCTTATAGCTATATATATGATGGACACTTTACTATCTCATGAGACCACAGGAGAGAATTTGTGAATGGCAGTAAAGCAGTACAACAGATACTGTATGACGGACTACCTCAGAACTACTATTTGCACTATAAACAACACCCTTTTTTAAACGTTTTTAAACATAAATTTCAAACCAAATGTAGCACCTACTAGACATTATGTGATTTTGGATGCAGCAATAGTCTGAACCTGGAGTCTGTGTTCATCATACACTATGGGATTTTCTGTGAAATGTGTCAACTTAAATCTGCAGACCGGCTCAGACTTTCGGCAACTAGCATCAACTCATCCAGACTGTAAATCAGGGCAGAAAACTTGGTAGAAGTCATGTAGTGTATTTCAGCCCTAACGCAGCAAACAAAGTATCAGAAACAGGCAGATAGCGAGACAATGGATCCTCCCGCAGGCCCGTGATCAGAAGGTCAACAGACACTTTATTAATGACCTGTCCACCCTCTTATTATTCCGAATGAATTAATCCACGCAAAAAAAGTGCAGGTTTTCACGCTCATTAGGCTGATCTTTTTGGGTCTTTTTGAAGTACATTCATATGCCCACACACTGTGGTCAATTATACACTCAGGGCTGGACGTCCTGTTCTATTTGTGTTCATTTAACGCACAGGGCAGCCATATTGTCAAGCTCATTTCCACTGAATCAGCACCCTGAGGATTCATTATCTATTCTTTAACATCCTCGACATTAGGAAGATTAAGTCGAGCCCACCGCAGCCAGCAAAGGCCATCGGTGCAGTACGGCCTTCATTTAGGGGAATGGCGATTACGGTGTTTACTCAGTTCAAAGTTGGAATAATATTCTAAGGGGAAAACCACTGAATGCAGGCCTGTTATCTGAAAATGGAGCATAATAAGTGTAAATTCGAACCATGCGTGCACACACAGACACCCACGAGCTTAAGCATCCAGAACAAAACAGGCACGGTTGGTGCGCTCTTCTGAACTTTTGCCCCTCTTTAAAGCATTAGCCTTGAGTAAAGAGTTGTGTTGTCCATAATGAAGAGGCGAGACATAATTTCAGATCAACCGGTCTTTCAGAAGGACGCACATGGGCAAAGCTTCAGCCTGTACGCTAGATCTTCCCCCACCGCCCACTCCACCGACGCAAAGTCATCTAAGCCCTTGGTCTAGAAAAGGCCAGAAAATGGCTATTGATTTCTGATAAACAAGTTTCCACGTTGGGAGATCAGGACCACTCAATTGCTTCAAGGTCGAGGAAAACGGACAATAACGTGCGGCCAGATCTTCTTTTCTTCGCCTCTGCCCCTGAAGGCCAGTGTGGCCAAAAGCAACCGCGCTGGATAATACAAGAGGGAGAGCTCTTTGTATCTCAAATGAGAATCTTTGATGAGCTCGAAGAGGAACTTCAAACGGGCTGAAGGAGAAGAGAGGAGAGTCGAGGAGTACAGACCACATGTTTATCAGGTTGTAGATACACAAGGGAGGAGGGAAAGGATTCTAAAGTAAATGAAACCAGATGGTGAAACGTGCACGTGTGCGGACGCTTGCCCTTTGAAATGAGATACAGTGGTCAAATATCATTTTAGCCTATCACTTTGATGTTTGTTAATTGAGAGAGGGAAATTTCATGTTACCTTAAAAAGCATCGGGAATGAATAAGAGTCAGGAAATGAGCTAGCAAATGAGGATCTCACAGGAGACTATAAACAGTTGCGGTGTAATCGTACGCCTCATCTATCAAGGTTCTCAGAGAAACGGCCAATACACAGATAAAATAGAGCGTGGCCGGTCTGTCTGCCAGGAATGCGCAAAATTGCATATTTTCAAAATCAGACACTGGATTTGTTGCCAAACATAAAGTATATAATAAGGCTAGTTTTACCTGCTTTACTTAACGTTTAGACAAAACATCTGTAAAGAATACAGGTCATGGAATAACATTTTTAAAAATAAATAAATAATTCAATTAATAAAATAAAATAAAATTCTAAAGGTACCGATGACATAAAATTTAACAAGATGTTGATAACAACACAAGCAATCCATAAATACAAAGAAAACAAAACAAATACGTTCAGAAATTAAATGGTGTGTAATAAATGGAATTCACATCTGGTGAAAATTTCATGTCAATATCACCTTTAGAAATGGTGACATTAAATACTTATTTTACACTAATAAAGCTGAAAAAAATAATAACATAATAAAAAGATAGCAAAAACTGAGGATTAGGACAAAATTAGTAATTATTTTCATGTGGCATATATAAAAATAATACTGTTACCTATAAAATAAATAAACCCATTAAAAAGTCAATCCTCCTAAATGCTACAAGTGAATTATAGCAACACAATGAGGTAAAAATGTGTTAAGATTTCAGAATGTTTTTTCTGAAAAAAATCATATAATAACCAGTATAAAATGAATAAAATATGTATCTCTATAAACACCATGTACCAAAAAAAACTACATGCATAATGATTTAGTTATCACTTAATATTTCATGTACAGTATGTTGATTATTTTAAATTAATGAGGATTGCTAGTGGCAATTCATCCATGCCTTGCAACACCAATTGTTTCAATAAAATAATCATTACCATATGGACAGTCAAATAAAATTATAACACTAACAGATTACATGTTACATAAATGATGTTGAACAGCCATAACATGACTAATTTATGGAGAGATCAACCACCTGGAAAAGAGGACAGGTTGATAGAGTGTCCTAGCTGACCGGCAGAACAACTTGGCTTCAGTGGGCCCCCTTTCCTCGCG